>NW_022280682.1:494-2700 GCF_004355925.1 Anarrhichthys ocellatus | reverse complement strand
ACTACCATCACCAGACTACCTTCACAGACTACCATCACCAGACTACCATCACCAGACTACCTTCACAGACTACCATCACCAGACTATCACCTGAATAAGGATTTAACGTTCTGCTTTATTCTGTTGGTCCACAGTCTCATTCTGATGATGACCGAAGACACAATGATTATCTGATTCATATATATTAATTTGTTTCTGTTATTGATTATGTGTTTAAACTGAGGGATGCATTGATCTCATTGATTGGTTGTTTTAGAGGCGTTGGCTCATCATCGGCTTCTTCTGGCTCATGCACGCGCCGATGATGCAGCCGATAAAAACCGAATTTACACGATGATTTACTGACATTAAATCAACCTTAAATAATCAGATTTTAACGTTAAATATTCAGATGTTAACATGACGTTTGTCTTTTTAAAGGGTTTAATGAGCAGCAGGTTCCTCTGAAGGAACGTGTCGGTCAACATGAAAGGATGGTACGTGAGTGACGTGTGTTTACCTCCGTGTTTCCGGTGAGAAAATAAAAGGTTTCTGAGAGTTTCTTCTTCTTCTTTGTTCTTCTGCCTCTTTCCCCTCTGTCGCTTCAGACGCTGATGCTCTGCTGCTGCAGGTTAAAAGAGCTCTGCGCATGCGTCAAGCTCACCTGAATATACACCAGGGTTTCCGTTTGGACTTTTCAAAATAAAAGCCCTGGGTAGTTCGTGCTTTTACTTTTTTCTTTCTTTAGTAGATTAACTCATTAGTTTACACATTAGAGAGAAAAAGCCTGTTTAAGTTATTTTAAACATAAGTTAATATTTTATTTTTATTATCTGATCTGTAGTCCCTGAAATAATGAAACATGAAACAATTTAAAGGCACGGAGAGCAATAATCAAATATCATATTAATGTTACCAAAATACTTTATTATGTAGTATGAGGTAATAATAATAATAATAATAATAATAATAATGCATTTTATTTGTAACGCACTTTTCATAAAACAAATCTCAGAGTGCCACAGAGCCAGTACATAGTAAAAAACATCGTTAAAACATAGTTAAAACAAACTATAATAAAATAACTAGTAAGCATAAAAAAACAGTGAATGAACAGAAACACAAAAGAAATAACAATAAAAACAATACACTTTTAGTTGTAAAACACCTTAAAGTGTACATCGTCTATACTTTACTATTGCCTATTGTGAACATTCTCACCATTTATGACTAACACTGCCAAGTCTTCACCCAGAGAACTCACCTTAAGCTCCTCTGCATGTTTCAGTCGTCACATCTTATTGCACCGTTAACGGACAGGGGAAGAGGGGTACATGGTTCTAAAGGACCAGAACACTGTTTTGGTTTCAGTCACTTACTAAATGTAAGGCTGTGTTTTTATTTCTGGTTTTCACACAAGATTCACATACAACGATTTCAATTCAATGAAACGGTTACAGTGGCTACAAGAACTAATTCTAGCATTGCTCTCTGTCAGCCTTCACTGGTTTTGATATGAGGTGTTCTCCAGTCAGCTCTCTGACATTCCCATTCTGTAGTTGGGGGAGAAGCCCCAATCTCACAGTTTTCCTGCTGCTTTCTATGCTGCTCTAAGGCTGGCACCTCCTTCATTTCATGTGTCACTCACACATGAGTCAGGATGTAACCAGTGGTAACTGGTTTGATCCTGCTAGAACCAGAAGCACTGTAAGGCTCTAGTGACTATTTTAAACAAAGTGTCTAACTCTAAACAGTTTATATGTTAAATCACAGCTATCATAAAATAAAACAATTCACATTATGATGGTTATAAAAAGTGTAAACATGCTATATGTTGTGCTGGTTATACTTTGAAATCAAAAGGGTTACAGGTTATAATAGCTATACTTTATGCTTTCATACGATCTTTCTACAATATTTAAAAAAGAGGAAGTAAAAAACCATCAATATTAAAATCAAAATGAAGAAGATAGAAAAACGTGTTAAATGTTTTATTTCTAAGTGTATATTTTTATATATGTTAAATGTAAGGATTAATAAATGAATATGAAATATGATATTTAACTTATATTGTTATTTTAACAATATTTAAGAAGACATGCTTAGTTTGAGCTTCAAAAGTTACACATTTATTTTGAAAGACGTGCTAATTTCCGGTATGTTCGGTATATGTTTCTGGCTCTCACACACACACACACACACTCACACCCACACACACACACACACA
>NW_022280682.1:0-394 GCF_004355925.1 Anarrhichthys ocellatus | reverse complement strand
CACACACACACTCACACACACACACACACACACACACTCACACATCTGAACATAACTACTGTCCCTTTAAGAGCTGGGGGACCCTTTAATGTTAAAGCTGTTCTATTGTTCTCTATTGTGCTTTGACTCCAGTACTCTAACCTTCATCCTGGACCTTCGTCATCCTCACGTGGACTCTTCTTCTTTGTTTTTATGTTGTAAAAAATAGAAATATGAAACATAAATGTACCGAGTGTGCTGAGTCAGCAGGAGGAGCTGTTTGACTGGAAACAAACAGAGAGAGAGAGAGAGAAAAGGAAGTCCTTGAGAGGAAATCTGTGTCAGTTTCTTGGTTGGAGCCACACCTCAAAGAGAGAGCGAGACAGAGAGAGAGAGAGAGAGAGAGAGAGAGAGA
>NW_022280681.1:14822-21468 GCF_004355925.1 Anarrhichthys ocellatus | reverse complement strand
AAAAAAATAAGAAATCAGGAAGGGGGCAAACACTTTTTCACACAACTGTATGTTATTACAGATAGATTTAGAGGCTTCAATTTTAGATATATAGTTGTTTTTATAAGTTGCCGAACAAAAAAGTGAGGCATCAGCAAAGACGGGTGGGATTCTGACACACGTTACATGTGCAGCAAGCATTTTGTCCAAATGTCGGTTTAAAGCTAGCTAACGTTACTAACGCATTTTGACAGTATTCGACATGTGTCATAGTGGAATGTGGCCACGTCAGAATGCTATGCCCTATTGTGTTTGCAAGTGTCTAGGCTAACTACATTAGCTTGCTAACACATAGCTAACAGCCTGCTAACTTGTCCAATCATCCTTTTAGGTATCAACTCCACCCCCCGGTTGACATAGCGTGCTAAAATTTGACACGCTAAATGTTTTTAGCTAGCCGCAGGCATTTTGTTAGCGTTTCAGCCCTTTGTTCGCATATTGTGGCGCCAATTGTTTTCCCCCTCCGGAGGCTGTGCAGGTGTACTAGTCGGAGTGATGACGTTTTGTAGTCTTATTTAGCCACTTGTTAGCTACCGCCTTTTAAAGACACTCAAAAGCATCACAATTTGCGATTCACGGTATTTAATGACGTATTTTGTATCGTAATTAATTGCATGAAAAAAAACGCCGCTGCCTTTACTTTTGTTTCACGGTAAAAACAAATCCCATTAAAAGGACCAAACCAACTTTTATATTTACTGAAGATGTAGATCTTTAAAAAACAAACCACAAATATATAGCTGCACTTTTTAAGAGCTCCTAAAGTAGGTGGGCACTGTAGCTTTTATCAAATCAAATATAGCTTAAATAAATAGTGCATTTGTTGGGGACTATTTTCAGCTGTGGATTAATACACATTGGGTGCTGTAGTGTAGTTTACCCAAAGTAAACCACAGAAGCCATGTTGACAATAATAAAGCAACGCGTGGCTCCCTGATGTGTATTTAACAGTATCGGTCGGCCTCTAAAGCCAACATGTTACTACACTAGTGGGCTGAAAAGAACAGACATGAGACGTGAGGACTCACCATTGAAGGGGTTGATCCCTCGGGTCATCCTCTGCACGATCGCTTCTTTCACTTCCCTCCTCCTCACACACTGGATGCCCAGGTTCTGGAAACTGCGTAACACAACACGGGGCCGTGAGAAAACGTGACGGGCTCTTATAGTGCTGACAGGAATGAATAAACAAAACACACGGGGCCACACCTGAGCGAAGTATGATGGGCCAAAAAAAAGAAAGAAAAAGAATGTGGTCGCGTGTGAAGGTCAAAGCGATCGTGCACTCACCCCAACCCGTCTGACTTTAACAAAAAAAAAAAAAAACGATTGTTCAATGATGAATGTTTGACCCCAATCTACAGGAGGATTTATATGCATAGAAGGGCTGAGATTAATGTAAACCACGAAGGATTTGCAATTTAGAAGCAACACAAGCTAATGACTCATTCAAACTCTCAAACACATGCACGAGTCCCCCCACACACACACAACAGATATGGGTGATGCCACTTGGGGAAATCTGTATTGCCACCTTCATCACAGACCTGGTTTGACAAATATGCTGTGTGTGTGTGTGTGTGTGTGTGTGTGTGTGGTGTGGTGTGAGATTAGCTGTGTGTCTCTGTATCCGAGAGGTCACCGATTTACACTCAATGAATTTCGAAACCGTCAAGTGAAACACAAAATACTATTAATAGAGAGCAAACTGATTATGAAATAGTGAGGGTAGGTGTGTGTGTGTGTGTGTGTGTGTGTGTGTGTGCGTGCTGCGACTGTGGGTGGAGAACTCACGCGATCACCCTGCGGTCCGGGCCGAACTCGGCCTCATAGAATCCGTCCTTGCAGTCCTTCCCCACCAGGTCGTGCGGATGCGGCCGGTACGGCTCGTTCTTCGTCACCAAGTAGACACGCACTTTGCCTTTGCCGCAGTAATTCAGGATCTGCGGAAAAGGGATGGGGGGGGGGGCATTTATTTAGGTAACGCTAACTGATGCAAAGGACAGAGAAATATGCAGTTTATGTACAAACACAAACACAACGTGTGGGTCTTTAAGTTCCACCGACCGACCTGCAGACTGGGGTAGGACCTGTTGTTGTCGGAGCTGTTCTTGCCGGGGATGCTCCCGGCCGAGCGACCCTCGCACTTGTACCTGAAGCGCATCCCCCTCTGCTTGGGCTCCTCGTAGATCTGGACGGCTGGCTCAGCCACTACAGAGAGCACAGATGATGGGGGGGGGGAGAGTCAATGACAGGGTGTGGAGAGGAGCGCATGAAGATGGATTCAGATCAACCAAAACCATGAATACTTTCCCTTGTGGTTAGTTTTTACTACTTTTTATTTTTTTAGTTGTAGGATCAAATAGTCAAGCTAAGGTACACTTTGGTAATGAACTTGTTGCTGACATGTAGTAACCCAGGAGGCATTGAATTTGAAGACGTCCAGATTTTAAAGTCAAAACACGGCATTTTGACTTCAAAATGTCTCCTGTAAAAAAAATAACTTGGTTCTATAACATGTTAGAAAATTGTGAAAAATGACCAGCACAATACCCTGAAGCCTGTTTTGGTGAGGGGATATTGTAGTTCTCTCTGTGTATTCTGGAGCTATGCCTAAAGGTTTGTATAAAAGTGATTTAAAAGGAACAATGTCTGGTTCAGGCTTTGGTGATTTTGCAGTTAGTCTACACATCTTTGGTTAGAATTGGGGAAGCATTTGGTTGGAAAGGAAACGTTTTCAGATAAGTTGCTGACATACAGTTGGACACAACGTCATGCTTAAAACTCTCTCAGCATCAAATGTAGACCAAGGCGTCTTTTAAACTGCAAAGCATTTGCAAAAAAAAAAAAAAAAAGTAAATTCGGCATTCAAAACAGCATGAAATGCGTTTTGTCTGTCCCACTTTGACCCTTTTGCATGAAACAAAAACGGGCCTTTGTGAGAGAGGAACTAAGACTGATCAGGGAAGTGTGAATCGTACAACGATTTAACAACACTGAAATGTGTTTTCGTGGACATGACAGCCGAGCGACAGGCCGTGCACACGGTTGTTACGTTGGCCGGTGTCAAACAAGTCCTGTTACATTTCTGACTTAATTGAGAAATATGTTTGCCAAAGCGGGGCGGCCGGGGCCACGGCCTGCCTTCCTCCTTTCTGCAGCCGCTTTGGCCGAGGACACGAATGGCAGAACTGAGAGGTGATGCAGCTCACACGCACATAAATGTCAACATATAATCTTTCATACAGATGAGGATTACAGGAACCTCACATGAACTCACACTGATAAGCCTAAAAAAGGAGTGCTTACCAATAAAACTAAATGAGGAAGTAAAAGAGGCCATTCTGTGCATTCAGAGATTGTTTGGCACTTTTCAGCGTTATTTTGACACAAGGGGTATTAAAATGCACTTACTCATGTGTGGATCGTCCCCTAGCATGGAGGGCATAAGAACTGGGGAGGGAGACAAAAAGTGACATGTAGGAAGATAATTAGCAAGCAGATACAAGACTGTACTGAATATAGTTGGTGATAACATGACCTAATAATAATAATATGTCACAACAAACTGGTTTGTTGTGTTTTGCTGAGCTCGTTCAGTTCTGCTAAAGCTGTGCTGACACTTATTCCAGTCTCAATCACTGCAACAAGGAGGAAGTTGCACTGTTGTTGAACAGACTTAAGATAAACGGGGCAAAATAGTATTTAATAAGAAATTAAGCACATGTTGCTATTGTACATTCAGGCTTAAGATATGAATATACATACAACTTAAGTCACATGATTATTAGTATTTATGACATCCTGTTTTAACCTCATCCTACGAGTTACCATTATCGTTATTATTTTACAGTAAATAAAGGTGTTGCTACCCACCATCCATGATGCACAACGCTCTCAGTCGAATCACAGGTTATCGTCTCGGAGAACACCGAGCTGAATGAGTGACAGTGGAGAGGAAAAGTAACATTTGTTACAGGAGACCAGCGAGGGTGGGAATTCCCCCTCCGTCACCGCCCCCTCCATCTGAACTGACCAATGAGAGGGCCGCATGACACACGGCAAAAGAGAGCGAGATCGAGAGAGGGGAGGAGTCACTCCTCGTCACACACTAAACGTGTGTGCCTCGAAAGTACCGCGCGGGGAGTGTTAGTGTTACACTCAAAGATAAGATATGAAGGGGAAAGGCACGTGATAAGCAGACTTGCCACGAGAAGAAAATAAATAAAAGCAAATGTAAAAACAGTAATGGTGTCCATTCAACTGTTTGACTTTCTGCTTGTCAACACATGCACCAGACGGCACTGAGGAGCGCAGTGGCAGCATCTGTTCATTGTTGATCTAGCTAGTTCGTACCGCTCGTGTTGAAACATTACATCAGAGTCACAAAGCTAACCATCTGTTTTTATATAATAACATATTTGACTACCTTAGCGGTTTGATAAGTAGCGTAAAGGAACATACATGTTTTAAGTGTTAGCTAGATGTGAAAACTGTTGCAGCTCTATTTGTATGCTCAATGTGTAGCTGGAGTCAGCAGCCGGTTAGCTTAGCTTAGCATGAGTGGAAACGGCTAGCCTGGCTCTGTCCAAAGGTTTCAAAAAACCTTGAAGGAGACCGGTTTGCCTTCTCGAGGGCAATATTTAACAAATGGCACCCTATTTTATTATTTTTATTATTTAAACTTGTGTAATAGTTGTGAGGCAACAAGCCAAGAGGCACAAACTAACATTCTCTTTTTAAATGGTGCAATTTGGTGCATTCTGGACATGATTTTTATCCCTAGCAAAGGCACTAATTCATGCATGAAGAGTATGAAATAAAACATTTAACCTTCAGAAACTATGCCATTTCTCTCCTTACTAAAAAAAAAAAAAAAACTAACTTATTTTAACCATCCAGCAATAATTTAGAATAAAAACACCAACTACCTGTAATTATTATCTTTATCAACTATAAAGGCAACCAGCATACAGTAGAAGAAAAAAAGTTAGTCACTTTCATAACCTTTGCTAATACGCCAGTAATACGTTAAGTGTTGAAGACAGACAATCCTACTACTGGCAGACTAACGTAGCAGTTTGCCACTGGCAGCTTTAGTAAACTATGTACATTGTAAATAGAAGTAACATTTCAAACCCTTCTGTTTTACACTGAACCAACACTTTACCAAAAGGCTACAGGTCATAATAGGCTATAAAAAAAAAAAAAAAAAAAAAGAATCCATCATGTGAAATAAAAAAAAATGTAATCAAATTGTGCATTAGGAAGGGAGTTTCAATTAGTGCCACTGTGGCTATGTCAATGTAGCAGTTGTTCTGCATGTAACTGGAACAAACTGACAGATCTTAGAAGAAACTCTTAGTTAAACAAATGTAGCACATTTTTTAATTCAGGTTAAAAATTCTTTTCACACGCTTTTGTTTACTGAATTTTTGAAATGTCTTTATTCTATTTTATGCATTTGTATTTTCCTCTATATTGCTCGTATTCTAATTAGATCACTGTTTAATTGCTATTATATGTACTTTGTACTAACTCTAAAGTAAAGCACACTAAATTACATACAGAGGCTCTCCGCCGCTTGCTGTGCTAACCTCAGCCCCCGTTGTTAACGGCTAAAAGTTTCCGGGTAGGAACTCACACTTGTGAACTTTAGTTCAGCATTACCTGTAAAATCTTTACCGTTAGCAGTAAAAATAAACGGACAGTTACGGAACAGATAATTCACATTTGACGGAAATCCGCCTGTAGATGGCGCTCTGTCACCTGGGATTTGCTTGGAGCATTTGGAACACCTTTTTGGCGGGCTCTCTCTCTCTTTGTGGGCCCCACAGTGCACTCGCACCATCTATAGTTACGACTCTGCATGTGGCAACAACAAATGTACAAACGTGCGACAAAGAACAGACACCGGAGTAGTTTTTAGGGGTTTAATGGGTGTACGGACTCATTTAAAGGAAGTGATAAACACATACAAAAATACCCTTTCAATACATTTTTAGAAACAAACATCTAAATGACCTGCTTTGTTAAATGTCTCCAAACAGCAAAACACGAGTCGTTCTGAAACAGAGTGGTGCAGATTTCGTTAAAAAGAGACCTACCTGCTATGAATGCTATTTAAAAAAAAAAAAAAAAGAAAAAAAAAAAAAAAAGAAATCACATGGTACAAATATGCAAATATAAATAAAGTGATAAGAAACTCCCCAATAATGAAGAATATGCCTTTTGGGGGAGGGGTGGGGAAAAAACAACTGTTTTCTGTACATTTATTTGGGGCAACCGATGCTGGAAAAAAAAAAAGAAAAAAAAAAAGGAGCCTGTGTCCCTGCGTCTCTCTGCCTGCTGCGAAGAAGACGGCGCCTCCTCTGCATCACTTTACACTTTGTTGTATACATATTATCTTCTGCGCTGAAATCAAACAGTCGCCGAGTTTCAGACCATAAAGATGGAAGGTCGGGGGCCGTCTCCCGACCACCCCCACCACCGGGAGATGCTTTTTAAGAACCTCCACAGGAGGCGCGGAGGGTTAACACCCAAAAACCAAGGGAATTCCGTCTCTCTCCAACACATGAACACAACCAATCTATGTGTGCGCGCTCTC
>NW_022280681.1:0-14722 GCF_004355925.1 Anarrhichthys ocellatus | reverse complement strand
CAAACAGTATCTAGAACAAAAGATTTTATTTTGTTTAGCCCTCCGAATGAACCAGAGAATTCACTTTAGGCATCGCACAATCACAGGTACGTACACAACTTATATCGGAACATTTTCTTGCTGTAGCCGTCTAAACTATCCGGCGCTCGCTCGCCACCGTGACATCGAGAGCCTCGACCACACCAGGAAAAGCAAGCGGCAAAACTCAACCGTTTCTTTTAATCCGAGACATAAAGTAGGCGGGACACTCGTGACAGCGACGCCACGCTGAACAGAAGGGATTAGCGTGGCCGTTACCGATAGGGTCCACTTTGTGTTCCGTGCTAATCCCTGCAGTGACCGTACAGCTTCAGCGTTACCGTAAAGGGTGATCTTTTTACCGGTACCTGAGAAGCACTGGTGTCAGATCACCGATGCACCGCAAAGTGCGATACCAACCTGGAGTCCACTTTGGGTGGTCGTGGTGGTCCAAAGAGTCGTGGTTGTGGTTTCCGTCCATCCGAGCGAACCCCCTCAATAAAGCCTCCTTTCGAACTGTATCCAAACCTATACAGTGTTTTACAAAAAAATATCCAGGGCTGGAAACTTTTTTTCCTTTTTTGGACAAGCATGAGAGAAAAACAAAAACAAAAAAAAATTACATTTTTTTAAACTTTTTTTTTTTTCCTTTTTAGATAAAACTACAATAGAATGGTCAAAAGATTTACAGTGATCTTTTGCTTCTTTTTAAGACAAAAAAGTTATGTACATCAACATTTACTGTACAGGTTTCTATTTGGGAGAAGAAAAAGAAATCAGCGTACAACAGAGGTATGTGTAGCAAGCGGGTCGATAAATGTTCTGGGCTGTTTTAAAACATGTTAACTTTGGGGGTAAGAAAAGAACAGAACAGCTCCTTTTCCATCTGCACTGTGTACACTTTTAAACACCGAGGGAGAAGAAGAGTAAAAAAAAAATAACGATTAGTTCTGGTGTCGGATATCTCCGTGACTGTTGTGTTCAAAGCCCTCTGGCTGCGAGTGTGACAGAGAGCGCCTCACAACATCACCTATCCACTGGCAAATCTGTACTCTAAAGATTTGAGGGTGAGGTTATCCATCCTGCTGCTTCACACTTGAGACAGACCGACCTGAAACACCCACCCCACCCCCCCGCCCCAAAGTCGTCTCCTCTGGTGTTTTTGACGTTACTGTGAAGCCCCCAACTCTACGCATGTATAAATCAGAGTCTGTGTTTGTGTGTTCAAGCTATGTGGATTCTGGCCTTTTCTGTTTCTTTCAGCCTTTTGGCCTGCTCCTCCAGAGAGGGGGAGTGGGCTCTCTTGGCAGTCGCTCCGTTCAGCGGGTCGGCCCCTCGGCTCACCAACGTGGGGATGGAGCTGCCGACGGGGGGCGCCGCCTGTTTGGAGGCCACGTGTTCTACGGGAAGAAAGAGGGACAAAAATAGTGGTTATCTTGCAAACCCGCCGTAAAGTTAGCGAGCGTCTGGTTGAGCGAGCCAAGTGCTAGGCTCTTGTTTGCTACCTGATGATTAAAGTGAATGGGGCTAGCCCCGAAGCTAACGACATCAAAGGGCTCAGGAACACTTAAGGTGGGCTGACCTTTAAGGTGGATCAACTAGTTTAATTTTCAATATTTGAACAGTTTATTATTATTACCCATACTGCAAACTATGCTCCGTTTGTGTCAGGAAAACAGTGTTGAGTGTTAACATGTCAGCGACAGCATGGTGTTGTACATTTAGTTTGTTATAGTCGGAGCGTGAGGAACATCTGATGAAAATCAAACATTTTCAAAGTCATTATTAGAACTGTAATTGTACGATTAAGTACTCGGTACCAGCAAGCACCCAAATGTGTCGGTGCACCCCTATGTTTTGACAAAAATGTATGTTAGTTTTATGTCAGTCACATTTTAGTCTCATTTCTGTCGCTTTTTCTTTCTCCGTCTTTGTTGTGACGTTCTTGAGACTAATTGACTCAAATACTGCTCACTGTCTCAGCTTAACTTTAGACAAGCAGCTAGAATGTCTTAATGCTTTAATCTTGCACTCATTCCTAACAAAAGCCTAGAAAAACAAAAAACAGCTAACTGAAAGTAACTAACTTTACACCGGATGCAGGTTAATGGTATGCGAATGGTAAATTTTTGTCTCGTTTGTGCTCACAGAAAAAAAAAAGGTCGTCAACAATTAGTTTTTAAGACTTGTTTCATCTCGGAGAAAAATAGCTTGTTAACAAATATTTGTCATGGTTTCACTTAACAAAAGTGTGATGAATTACCAGAAGTGATTGAGTGAATAAAAAGCGACTCAGCACGTACTTGAGCCGATGACTGGGATGGACATGCCCTTCTCTTCGCTGGCAGGAGGAGCGTCGGTGGTGACGGTGCCCTCAAACACTGGGGGCTTGGGAGGTGTGATGCTATAAATTCAATGAAAAACAGACGGGCAAAGAAATACAAAATTAAAACATTAGAAAGTAAAAAAACAAACATTCACAACAACCGTCTCTGGGAAACTAGTTGAGGGCTCACTTGTGGCGGTTGAGGGCCAGTTTAATGGAATTCTTCACGACGCGGCAGCTGTTGCTGGCCGGTAGAGGCGAGGAGGCGTCTGGCAGCTCCATGCTGGGAAGTCTCTGAGGAAGGAGAAAGCAACGTTATAGATCGATTTAATATAATTCATTTAGGAAATCCATGGATCCGTGTGCCACTTAAGCTGTGGAACAATGTAATGGCTTGATATAATTTAAAAGTGGCTAACAAAGTTTAGAGATGGTGTGCATATGACCCAGATATTGTCCTTTATAGATTAGATGCAAGTTTCTTGGAGACTCCATGAAGACTTTCCATTTATATCATTTTCTCTTTTTTTCTGCTCAACAGAACCCAAGTCCACCACGTAGAGAGAAGACGTTACCTGTGTTCTTGAGGTATCGATGGTTGGAATGGGCTTAGCCTTTGATCCAGGCAGTGGGGTCTAACGGTGGAGAGAGGAAAAATGTGCAAAGGTTAATCTTGCTTCGTCTGTCTGTACACGGTCACTAAAAGCAGCCGGGGTAAGTAACACCTACAGCACTGGGTTCTTCTCCATGTGTGCAGGAGTCAGAGGACGGTGGAAATGGCTCTTTAAATGCAGAGTCATCATTTGACACCACCTGCAGCAAAATAATTGTCAGTAATTTAATCTGCTGTTTTTATACCAAACACCAAATACATATATTCTCACACACACACACACACACACACACACACACACACACACACACACACTCCGGGTCTCCTCACCTCCGTCTCTTTGTGCCTCTTGGCCAGGTCCTCCTGTGTGGGCGAGTGCGGTCTCTTGGCAGGAGCGCCGTTGACCGGGTCCTCCAGGCCGTTGGGCTCCTCTCGGGGGCTGCAGGCGGCGTTGGGCTGCGCGTCGCCGGCCGGCCCCATGGCGACGGAGCTGCTGGCCGGCGGGGAGGCGGGTTTGGCTTTGACCACGGGCTCTTCAGGATCAGAGGGGGACGAAACGAGAAGAAATCGGATCTGGTTTATTTGTCTTTTGACATCCATTTAAGGGACATGCTTTCAACTCGGCATAGCCGTTTGTTCATTGATATTCTCTAGATTTGAAGAGTTTCTGATGTAATGTCCCATATAACAAAAGAGACATTATGTCATACGACTCTTTATGTAAATATTAAAATGTTTAACAGCCTATCCCAGAGTGTGTAATGGTCACTGGAAAATCAACTCACTGGAGCCAATGACAGGGATGGACATGCCCTGGTCTGTAGCTGCTGTAGCTGCTGTAGCTGCTGTAGCGCTGGCTGCTGGGGAGCCCTCTGTAAAAATCTGCTTGGGAGGGCTGATGCTGCAAAATACACAACACAAACATTCACTCAGCATCACATTGTGGATTTGAACCTGTTGTAAATAGTAATAATATCTGGCAAAAAAAGGATCTGCATTAGCATAGAACATCTGCATTTGACAGTAACAACATTAAAATGCATTTGGTGTGAATCACACCTGTCCTCTGTGTCGGACGCGGGCTTAGTGGGTTTGCTGGATGGGGAGGTAAAGGGAGTCCCTGAGTCCGTGTCTCTGGAGCTGTCCAGGTGACTGCTGTCCAGAGAGAGCCGCTTGGAGCTCCCCCCGTTGGAGCTGCGGTTCAACTCCGCTATGCTCTGCGGGGGAAAGAAACGCAGTGAGATACAATAAAAGAAGAAACGCATTAAGTCAATAACCATAGAAATGTTTCAAAAATGTATTCAGGCTTTGGTCCCGACATGCGCGGGATGACGTCTCACCCTCTTCTTCTTCTGCACCAGCTCAGGAGGAAGGTACTGATGGAGCTGTTTCTTCTTCACGTGTGTCGCTTCGATCTTCATCCCGTCCTTCAGCATGTTGATGTTGTTGGCTTGTCTGTACACTGCAGGGAACAACGTGACGTGTTCAGATCATCGACGACAGACACGAATACATAGAAACAGGTTTGACTTTCTTCTAGGCAGAGACCAAGTGGCTGCCGCATGGTTTGGATTCTTTGGAACGTTTAACATTTGAGTTTACCGATTCATTATTTTCAAGTGAGTTCGGCAATGTTTTGATATACTTGTGCATTTATAAAGCTGCCACTGTATGAATTTAACCTCATGTTTTGAGGCCATTTCATGACTTAGGCTCCTGCAGGTTGCCTCTCACATTATTAATAGCAGCTAGGAGTAGATTAAGAAATATCTATGCTATTCATAATAAAAAAGGTTGGACATATTGGAAAAAGTCAAGTGTATTTTCTCATATTTTCTTTAAAAAATGTAAGAGAAAAAGCTTTTTTTCTGCATTTATTTCAAAGGCGGTAAAACAAATGAGCCTGCCTTTTAGCCACTTCATATACTCGTAGTATATAGTAGAATAGTACATGTCCTGCAGCCCATTTCATCTTAAATGTTCTGACTAGAGAGAGATATGACCTACCAGTGTCTGTGAAGGACTGGATGTCGTACGTCAGGTCAATGTTCACACTCTCCGCGTTCTCCACTTTCTTGAAGATGATCCCAATGAACCACATGCACACAAAGTCGTTCCTGTCACAGAAACACACAAGGAGCCACGTGAAAACAATGAACATCACCATGTACAATATTGATGGTTAAAAAGCACCGCTCATAGAAAACTCTGCTGCACATCAATCAAGCGTTTCCTAAATTAAATTGCCAGCCAATCAACAGCAGCGGCAGCCTGCTAAAAACTTTCCTGAATGTTGCGGCTACAGTCTAGGGTAGAAGAGTAATGTATATCACTTGTCGGTCGGGAGGAGAGCTAGTTAGCGGTTAGCATCCGGTGGAAGTCCGGCGCTGTGTTTGACTTAAAGAGCTAACAGCTAACGGAGCTAAACACACAGCAGGACTGACAGTGTCTGTTTAGAGTGTTAAAGTGCAGACAGCGACACAATGAACATGCTGGTGTGAAGCCACGCCACATTTTAAACTAGTGCCATGTGTCTGCCTAATACTCAATGACAAGACATACGCAAACAATGACGTCATGACTCACTGACTTGCACTATCAGCATTAACACATGTCAACGGGCAACATGTTCCGAGTTCTCGACGACAAACAACAAAACCTAGAAAAGGTTTGATTGATTAGCAGGAGTTGCCCTCTACCACCGAGCTGTTCAAATGGATAAAGGTGAACTCACTCGTTGCGGTTCTCTTTGGACCCGGGGAAGGACTGTGGGTTGACGTGAGCCAGGGTGATGTACTCATTCCTCTCCAGGTTTCCCACCAGAACGCGGATCTTTGACTCCACCAGGCCGATCCTGAGGGAGAAAAAACATCAGCAGGTGTTTTCACAGAGTCACTGGTAATACAAGTCTATCTATTGCAGTAGAGTTTCACTCTTTACAGACTCTTACCATTCTAAGTGGTTTTCTTCTGTGGAAGCGCTGGCGGTCAGAACGATGTAATGCCTGCAGCACAGAGCAGAAAATCAGATGAAGAAGCTGGGCAGTGTTTCGATCCTCAACACTCTTGAATTCAATGTGCTACACAGAGGAACATTCTCTTCAACCAGTCACACCGGTGCTCAGGTAGTGCGACTCCAATGATGAAGCAGCAGCACCACCAACAGAACACGGCAGATGAAGTCAGTTGAGGTGCTTGTGTGGGAGGAACTTTCACAAACAATGAGTCGACCAAACTCCACTGACCACAGTAAGGATGAGTCAAATGTGCCCAAACCCCCCAAAAAAAGGAAAACAATTAGTTGGTCTGAAACTTGCATCATCCGGTTTTAGTTTCAACTGCACAAATGCAATCTCATGTCCCCATAACTTAACATGATACCGACTGACTTTCAAAACCACGGAACACAAAGGATCGAGACCGGCGGGCAACACCTACTTGTACTTTTGGAAAAAGTTGGGCGGCTCAAAGAGTTTGGACCATTCTGTCTTTCCCTGAAGAATCTCATCTGTGACGCTGAGGCCTGTTCATGCCAGACACATGGGACAAAGACGTTAGCAGGCTGAGGAATTACACTTCAAAGTTTTGACACTTTTGAAAAATGCAAAAGTTACCATAGCCTGTTGATAAGCTAGGTATGACCAGGAAGCAGGTGGACAGATATTTCATTTCATGCCATGTCTTTATTTACCGTATTTGAACTCCTCGCTCATGATGGTGCGCGTTGACGTGGAGACGTTGTACGTGGAGTTCTGCTGGGGGTAGGCGGGGGTGATGATGGGCATCAGGTGGTATCTGTCGGATGGGTTTACCTAAAAGGAAATAAAAACAAACACGGCAGAGGGACCACGACAGAAATGAGAGCCTTCACCAGCAAACTCAACCGGCCAAACTTTGTGTCGGGCAACTCCCCGCGCCCACATGAAACCAGAGGGCTCACAACACACACTGTACATCCCAACCCACTTTCCCTCATCTGCATTGTTTCCTCAAGTGATGCGGAGGAGGAGAAGTGAAGGAAACAAAATGTGAAATGAGACGTGCTCCTCTAAATCTTCATGTGAAGGGACTTGGCAGTTGCTGATGAAGGCTGGATCACCTTTCTGTGAGCCATGACAGAGCTTTAGCATCTTTTGTGTGTGCTAATCATTTTAGCTATTGCAGTTTAACATTCTCCAATGTAAAAGAAATATTACATGTGCACATTGAGCCGAAATATCAGCTGCTGGACAACACATGCAAGGCCGCATTTAAATGGTGTCCAGATCAGTCGAAACACAATTTAATGTCCAAGTATATTGCACATGTTTAGTTCATCTGTTTTACATTGTGTGTCAGCCAGTCTATGACTTTGTCCATGTCTGAAGTGTTACAAAAGGGGAGGAGTTATGTGAGAATACCTCACTACCTTTGGTGTGAAAATACAGACAGTACTCCGAACACCAGAGTACATTCTGTGCATGTAATCATTAGTTTCAGCTCTACATTTGGATTATGATGAGCATGTCTCATAGAAAACAGAAATACTATAAAGTAGCCTGAACATTCAGGAAATCTTCTGAAACTGAATCTATCGCTATACTTCAGACCCAACGCACGGCTTCTGTTGGCCGTGCTGTGACTGAACGAAAATGACACCAGGAGATAATTTAAATGTGTTTATTGCTGAAGGGACACAACAGACATGACACAGCAGTTTACAGCAGCTAGAAAGTTGGTTTTTCACTTCAGGCTAAAGACTAATTAGTCTGTGGTAAATAGATTTATGGTATTATTATGAAAAACAGTAAAAGCCCCTGGCCAAAGAAAGAATATTCATAAGAAAACCTGCAAGAGTGTGGAGAGGTGTCCTTAAATACTTACTGCAGTGTTTGACTGTGGTGATGTAAATATGGGATTTAAACACAAATGTCAGCTCTGTTTTGCACTTTAATAGCATTTTTACTAAAGGGGCAAGTCTGTCTGATTAAAAAAAAAAAAAAGAGAAAACAAAAAGGACGTCCACGTGGGAAGCCTTCCTTGCTCCAAGATGCTCTGGGGAAGCCTCCTCCGAGCAGAGGTAAGAGCATATGAACTCAAGATAGAAGACCCCAAATGTTCCAGGTCATGCGAGGACAAGAGGAATGAGGAGACATGAAATAGGAGAAAGACAAATGTACCTATACTCTTATCTAGTGAGCTTAATTTAAAAACAAACAAAAAAAAAAAAAAAAAAACCTCACAAACACAATTTAGCAGATCAACTCTGTGCAAATGGTGTTTCCTGTGTCTACACATAACATTAACATGTGGGAATGAACCACTGGTGTCATACTCACTCTGGGATCCCACACAGGTAAATTCAGATTACTGTCCTCGGGCTGTTTCAAGAGCACAGGATTCGGCCACTCCCTGTAGGACGGAAGAGACAAACCGTACTAAAATGTGTGAACTGGCTTCACACGAGGCAGTGAAATACTGCCATCATGTGGAACAGGATCAATATGACGCTGCAGGAGCTAAGCTAAACGCTCACCATTTGGAAAACACCAGGAAGAACTTGTGGACCAGCGTGGCGGCCACGGCGTTGGGGTAGAGCTGGCAGGTCCTGGCCACCAGCATGGCCCAAGACACTCCACCCAGGAAGCCCAGCATGTTGGAGTAGATCCCACGGCCTGCAGGAGGAGCACGTTACAGTAAGATATGAGCAGCACTAGACTGAGAGGACACCTGCAGGACGCGAGTAACCCCGTGGTATAATTTGGTAGCGTTACTTTTTATATATTACTTCTGAATATGACACAAGGATGCTGTAAAATCAGCCACAAAGCATCTTTTTACGCCGCTGGATGATGGAGAGCACTCCATCAGAAAAGCTCTTTAAAAATTGTTTCTATGGCAACATTATCACCACTCTAACCACCGCTGTATGATGGACTAGCATCGGCCCCGTCAGCATCTGTCTGGCCTACTATACATTAGTTTGACATCGTTTCTTCTTCATGAGCACCAACCAGAGGACGCTTGACTTCACACTTAGTATTGATGAGCATGTCAACGCTCGACCCGACAGCCGTGCATCAGGAACACGATCCTTCGTAGAGACGACGCATACGGCGATAAAAGCACTCACAAGCTATTATCTGTGTCCAGCTGGCCGATCTGCTCCCACAAACGGGCTCTAGGGACGTTAGGGATGTTCCCCGAAACCGGTTCTAAACGGGAACCGGTTCTAAATGAGTAAAATCCGGATTGCTGATAAGGTCCGGACTGCTATCCGTAACAGCAGCGTCTTAAAGCTCCTCTCTCCGTCTCTGTGCCCGTCGTTGCACAAGGAGCCGAGTCACGCCACACACACACACACACACACACACACACAGAACAAAAACATCCAAAGTGTTGATACATTTTACTCCAGTAGATGCTGAGAACTCTCGTTGTCACAAATGCAAAAAAACAACAAAGTAAGACCAGCACATTATCAAAACATTTGGCAAATAAGCAGAACAGAAATCTACTGTTTGGCGAGCAGCCGTGCATCCTCGTCCACTGCAGCTAACGTTAGCTAAGAAGAGGAGGTCAATAAATGAAAGCTAATCTCGGAGATAATTGTTTAGCTGCGAATGTATTTTAAAGATTGTGGAACTTTTTGTTTACGTACAAGAATAATAAAGCAATGTTGATTCTTTCCTTAATTGTCTTCAAGATAATAATGATCAAGAACCGATAAGAGTATCGATAAGGAACCGAAGCAGTATCGATAACATCCTAACGATACCCATCCCTAGTTTTGATGGTGTCTGTGTGACGTATAAAGCTCAGGATAGACAGACGTGGACAAAACAAGCTTCTACTCTCGGAGCAGCCGCAAAAAAGGGTGCAGCACTCTGAAGAAGATTTGAATCCACTTACGTTTCGCCCACAGTTTGATGGCTCTCAATGTGAGTCTGAAGTTTTCTTTGTTTGGCACCAGGTACAGAATTTCATCAGTCACTCGACAACCTGAGAGACAAAACATCAGAAACCTAAAGCGCTGCGAGAAAAGCGTTTCACTATTAAACTTAAGGCGACGATCTCCAGTAAGAGAGGGTTTAAGATTCAAGTGGCTCTCATACAAGCCGGTAAAGGTCACGCAGCGTACCGTTAAGGCTGCGGATACACCGAATGTCCAGGTTTCTCAGGATAGAGTCTCCCCTCAGGTCCAAGTTGTCTGGAATGGACTGTAAGGCCAGTCTGGCAAAAAGCAGGTCAATCTGCTCAGACGGAGACAGAAAAACAAGGGAAGAACCGATGAGTACAAGTGAGCTGTCTGGGAATGGCCAGCAGGTGCACCGCAGTACGGCTCAGTATGAGGAGCTTTTAAAAGGACTTTTTAATCAAGGAATGCAAACTACAAGTACCGAGGTTTCTTATTTAGGCAGACACAGGAACAGTAGTTATGATGATGCTCTTTTATATATTCTTTCCTGCTCTTTAGTGAACCTTTTCATGGACCTGAACTACAAACTGGACCACCAACATGTGTCATGAAGTTCCGACCTCGGCCTGAGAAAAACCTGTTTTAATCTGGACTCATTTTTTTGTTTAAAGTCGGATCAAAACCATCATTCTTTGCAAAGCTATTCAGCGACAGCTGAACAGAAGTAATCCTTACGATCAGTTAGGTGTCGCGATATAACGGTATTTAACTGTAATATTTAAAAACGAAATACTGATATATTAACAATACACATGACAATATTGTGTAAATAATCCAGTGCCTCTTAAATCATTTTATATACACTGCTATGGTTGGAGACACTCTGCCCACTCACTCACATTTGTATTTGAAGTGCAATGAATTTACCCAAAAAAAGAACAAAATGCACAAAAGACAGTTAAAAATGAATTTGGCTGACTGCATGTTTTTATTTTTATTTTCTATAAATATTGTAACAGATATTGTTAATATTTTGGCAATGATAAATGTGTAGTAAAAATCTGATATGGTGACAGTTTTAACAATGTCTATACTACAACACCTTTGTCCTTTAGTTATTGAATAGCCCTATATGTAGACAACACGCATCACTTGGATCTCAAAGGTACTTACCTCTATTCCGTCAAATTTGAATTTTATCACCGGTACGAAGGCATCCTCCACAGCCTTGAGAAAGCACCAAAAAGAGACAATATCAGCAACACATCTAAGAGGAGGCGAAGTCACATAGCTCGCTCACATCATGACGAAAAAGAGGTGAAAGTCTAGAGCTGCACAAAATAGTTTAAAGCTTCGTTCAGAACATTTTTGAATGTCTATTAATTCAAATTAAACCTGGCATTTCTGGCCAGTTGTAGAAAATCCAGCTACACTATTATTATTATTATGCTATTTGCAGCGGTGGCTTGTTTAGTCTAAAACATAACAATAACTCTGCACCATCTACTCCAAAAGTCACAAGGTATTGAAAACTGATGGCTGTAATAGTTTCCAAAACTCACAACATGTCTTGTCCAAAGACATATTCGGCTTCAATCCATTTGTGTATTTGACATTTCGTCAGAGACTCCTTCAGAATGTCATCTACAGCGATATTAAAGTATCTGCAGACAGCCGATTACAGATTACTTGAGCTATGGATGTCTTCAGAGAGCAGGCTTTTAATATTGAACCAAAGCATCCTCTTACAATACTCAATTAACACAGGGGTCCTCTCAGTAACATTTACCTTCCAATCAAAGTGCACCACCTCTATGCCTTTTTGGAAAACATCTGCAAGACTAGATTTACTCACAAGAAGTATACACTTCAACAAATAGCAGCTAATTTGATAATTCTATTTAAATATAATTTAGTGTCAAAACAAACATAACCTAAAGGGGGGAACAGACTTGTTCCATCATGTATATTGATGTTAATAAAGACACACACCGTGGGAAATTAAAATTAAAACAGCAGACTTGACAACAACACGGGCAATGCTCGTGGGTATTGCTCTCTGCTGAGAGTTACTTCATTAGAACTCCGCTATCTATTCAGCAAAAAATACTTCAGCCGTGTTATTGCTCTACTTCCCAAAACAGTAACCTCAGCTCGCCTAAACAATGACTTCTCACCCAGGAGCAGTGACGCAAGTGGTCTTGCATCGTTTTGATTTGACCGACCGATCTTTCAAACGGGGCCTTTCTTTACTGACACTTACCCTCAGGTCTTTGATCTCTTCGTGCTGTTTGAATTTCTCAAAGAAAGACGAGAAAAAGTCACTTCTCTCTACGTGGCGTGGGGCCACACACAAGGCATCGATATCAGCTCCTGGAAGAAACAGTTTCACTTTTAGCAGCGCGTTCTGGGTCAACAACCATGGGCAACAACTTCAATGATAATCTGATAAATTGCTGTGTTCAAGGCTTAAGAGAGTTCATGGAATAAAACATCACGATAATCAAGTAGAGCCGATACTTTTCACAATTGTCTTTGGCGACTGTCCAACTGATAATACCTGACCTGGCTTTGTACAGTCGCAGCCTGTAAACTGTTCACGGTTTAGATCGTCCTTTCTTCTGAACACTCACCAGTCACTCATCAGAACTCCAGTGAACCCTAACTAACTCCGCTAACCCCGGAAGTTAGCGTCGCACAACAAAAAGCCAAATGGGATTTTTGCATTAGCTTCTGGATTAATGCAGAGCATAAGCTCTGTGGCAAACACAAGTTTTAAATAATTACACATTTTGTTGGGCAAGATAATCTTCACAAATGAACAGCACTTTTATGATTTTTGAAGTGGGAATGCAATCGGTAAAAGAGGAACTTAAAAGCTAACAAACTACACCACGGTCACATGAGTGAGTAAAGGCGGACTAGTTGCTGCGATTACTTTTTGTAGTCCAAGTCTACATCCACACTCATACGGTTCTGTTTAAAACCGGGTTTTAAAGGGAAAACAATCTACAGCACCGTTGTCTAAACGATTTCCATCCATACGAGCACGCCTGAAAACGAACATCACTAAACGATTAAGACTATTCACAAACACCGGGCATGCGGGTGCCGGTGAGTATTATTGTTCTCTTTAATAATAATAAAAGGTTGTGCTTGATACTTAAGATCTACCTCCATATACACTCAGACTCAAAAAAGTTGTAGTTTTCAAACTTTGGGCGGCTGTAAGTCCCTGTTGCACTGGAGGGCATTTATGCTACTGTTCATTTATATTTTCTTTGAGGACTTCACAATAGTTGTGCAGAACAAAATAAGCATTAATAAGAAAAGGAAAGTCCTCCGTTTTGTATCCATCACCCTCCTCAAAGCTGCAAACCGTGACTTAAACCGTCCGCTCTGTAGGGCGGACAATGCCACTCGCTAATCTCTATAATAACAGCTGCTTCCTCCACATGTAGGCAGTAGTAACAGCTGATAGTATAAACAGTGTCTACGTCATCGTTTTCAAAAGGTCTGCATTTCCGCCCTCACTACGAGTCAACCCCGGAGATTTCAAATGAACACAGCGTCTGTAGCGTTTCCAAACCCCTCCATCTTTTGGGGGGGGGGGGGGTTCAAACTCTGGAGTAGTGTAGACGCCAAGTGTAAACGTAGCAAAACGATGAGTTTAAAAACCAAAATCAAAATTATCCATCCACTTTGAGACGAGCTAACCGGAATTATTAATATGACACTCTATTGGGACATGCTTCTTTCTCATAACATTTTAACATTGGATTTATCCAGAAGCGCAACAGGTTGGTAAACACAAAGCACTGAATATTCACCCGGTGACATATAGCTGATACCAATCAATGAAGAAAAAAGAATCACCACGAGCACCATTATCAATTTTACAGATTAGCTTGGAACATCCGTACTAATTCAGAGTCATGTAAAAACTGTATGATTTTTTTTTTTTTTTTTAAATACTTAAATTTACAATAATTTTGTTGCACAACAAATACAAAAGAAAACATAGCAATGCATTTTTCTGCTATGCATGTATTGTACTTTTTAACTAATTTTCATCGTCTCATTTGTTGTCTCCGACTGCATTCACACCAACACTCCAGTCTATAGCAGGCCAATGTTTACACAGCTTTCAGACCTCAAAACTAGTCTTTTCAAAAAGACTCAAAAGCAGGGGAACGCGACAATGCCAGCCTTGTGCTTTCGTGTAGTCAGGCTGACCTGTGCTTTTCAAAAACAACGAGATAGGCCCGCTTAGACGGGGTCGAGTGCAGTGTCGTAGAAATGTTCAGATACCTCTCTGGTCCTTTTCAATGCGGATATGAGCCAAGCACACAGTACATGGGACGGTGTCAATGTTTGAAGTTGATTTGATGTCACTGCAATGACTCAACATACCTTTTGTGTGCACTCCAAGTCTGTACGAACCAAATGTAAATATCTTGCCCCCGACGCAGCTTATAGCCGATGGTGGGAGGTTCTGAAGGGGAGACAAGTGAATATACAGTGAAATCAGTAGGTTTTTACTCCGTATGGCACAACACCACATAGCATCTGATTAGATAACCACCATTAATGACCGTTCAACACAACCCACCTTTAATTCACTGATCTCTGCGATCCATTCTTTCACAAAGTTATTCAACTTCCCGAGAACTGCAAGTCTGAAACGGAGATACAGCTTTTAGCGGGCGTTTCATTCACAGTACGGCCCTCTCATTAATCATACTGCGAAAATTAAAATGATAAATACACAACATTCACAAATTCAGTTGATTCAGTTAAATATTTGCATTCAAGCATCAGGGCATATACACACACACACACACACACACACACACACACACACACAC
>NW_022280680.1:5718-21466 GCF_004355925.1 Anarrhichthys ocellatus | reverse complement strand
TGTACTACATCTCAGAGGTAAATATTGTAGTTTTTACTGTACTACACATCAGAGGTACATATTGTAGTTTATACTGTACTACACATCAGAGGTACATATTGTAGTTTTTACTGTACTACATCTCAGAGGTACATGCACTTTTTACATGTTTTAAATATATTTGTCTCTGGAGTAAAAGTCTTAGAAAGTGGCGCTGCGGTTATGGGTGTTGTCTCTTTATTGCGTAAGAAGTAGCGTCTGGATGAACTGTGCTTTGTGACGTTCTTCTTCTTCTGTTTTTAATGGAACATGTCGGAGCAGATGGAGGTGAAGTGTTTGGCAACAACACAGGTTTTCCATCAGTCAGAGTCTGTGTGTGGAGCAGCAGGATTAAACACAGATCAGATGGCGGTTATATTTAGAATAGGATGCTTGTGGATGTAACTGGATTCCTTGACTCAGAGGTCCTCTCTGGTGTGTTTATTCAGTATTCTGTCATGTCCTCTTGTGTCCTGCAGGTTCCTGCTGCTGCGGTCGGCTGCGTCCGTCACGACCCGGTCGTTTTGTTCGGGGGGCGTGTCCAAGCCGGGCCGGGCGCCGGACATGGCTGAAGGTAAGATGGCCGCCGTGCTTCCTGTTTGACTGACTCATTATAGACATGAGTGCCGTCCTGGTCGTACAGGAAGTTTTTTGTTTTTTTTTGCATTGGATTCTATTTTTTTTGCTGACTGAGCTGGTTCCAGACCTGTGAATCCCTCCAACATCTCAGAACTTTACCAACGATTGAAATAGAAAATGAAATATTTAAAGTTACTGTGCGGAACTTTAACTTAGTGTTGGTTCTGTTGGTCCCTGTGGACTAAAGCTGTCGTGTCTCTGAGCACCAGAGTCTCTTCAGAAAACCTCTCATTCTACTGCAGCAGGGTCTGACAGTCTGCTCCTCTCAGTCCTGGTTCTGGTTCTCCCGTCCGGAGCTCCGACTGCAGGTCCAGGGCTGCAGGTGAAGCCGGTCTCTGCTGGAGTCTGAGTTGAAGGAGAATCCGACCCAGTGGCTCTGATGACGAGCATTAAGAATAACTCTGTAGAAACAGACCACCTTCTCTCTGATGGTCTCTGTACTGATGGAGGTCTGATAGAGGATCAGGACTACACTGAGACTGGTTCAGGACCAGGTAATAGTTCCTCACTGTAACTTTAAATAAATGGCTCCTCAGTTTGATCAGCTGGCAGAGAGGAACCTGTGCGTCACTTCTGGGTCAGAACGTGTTCGTACCAGATCATAAAGCTGAAGTGAGCAGCTTTATTGTTAAAGTCATTTTATGGTTACAGCTTCCCTTGTGATGGCTTTTACACAAGCACTTGCTGGACTTTGATGCCGTTTACTGTCGCAATGGGACATTAAACGTGACATCTACGTCCCTTGAACCTTAGACAAGGAAACGGGCCCTGAAGCTTTATACCACAGTCTCTTGAGGTTGTTGCTGCATGATCTCACCACATATGGTTTTGGAAAACAACCTGAGTTGAGGTGTCTGAATTGGTATCAGCTGACTACTTTCAGTGGATGTGACAATATAAAGGCTTACGGTCTGGTTCTGAACTACAGGTGTTCAGAACCGGGCTTCTGTTCTGGACTGTTGGTCGGACCAAACAAGCCCTTTTTAGACATTGTCCTGAGCTTTAGGATCATTTGTGACATTTTACAGCAGGTTCAAATTCAAGAACAAAGTTCACAAATGAATCTCCGGCGTCATGAACTTCCTGCTGAAGTCAGAGTCGCTACTAGCTAGCGCATGCTAATGTCTCGCTTCCTAAAAAACAACCCGTGTCAGCACTCAGAGCTGTGGCACTGAACACGGCTTCAGCTGCTGGTTTTGAGAGGGACGCACTTCAAATGTTTGATGCTGAATGAATGTCGTGAAATGTAACATGGTGACATAATTCAATGTGTAAAATACCCATTCAATCATTTCTGTTTCTCCACAGGAAATCCACTTTTACACGTGTCTAATGGTGCGTGTTGGTAAACCAAGATGAATCGTATCTATCTGAACTACTCCTACCTGTAGCCAGTCTCTTCTAATTTGCTCTAATTGCACTTTAATGGCTCCTGCATGTTACCGTCTTCTTTTACACCTTCGTTAATACACTTTGTACTGCTCTCCTGTTTGGATTGTAATGTTCATGCCGGCTCCACAGCATTCCATGGTGGCGTCTGTCGACCTTCTTCTTCCCTCTGTTGCACTGAGCTTCAGTATTTTGTCGCAGCTGGTTCCCACGCGATAGCCGCCTCTATTCGATCTGTACTCTGTGTTTCATATTGTCTCACTGTTTTGGGCCTCAATGAGCTGCAAGAATTACGGACATTTGATGGTTTGATTCACCATCAGATCACTCTGTTCACTTAAATGTTATCACTAAAGATCTCTGAGATTGAGGAATAAGTCGTGCCCTTTATTAGAGCACATAATCACAATAAAATATTTAGTGCGTCATGTCAGCTTAAAGTGACTGAACTGGTGTCCCTGAAGGCTTCAGCTGTAAAAACAAAAGTGTAACAGCCTCATTGTGACCGAGACGGTATGAAACGTATAGCCTTGAACTTTTGGTGCTTTCACTCTCTCACACACACACACACACACACACTGTCATATACACATACGCACGCACGCACGCGCACACACACACACACACATAGATGATCTGATTGTGTTTCTTGTGTTTTTCAGTACGAAACAGGCTGAGAGAAATCGTGGGAGCTTCCACTAACTGGAGGTACTGAACCATTTGTGTCAAAGCAACAAGAGAACATCACATTTCTGCTGTTTTGTTTCCGTTCGTTTGTTTTTGTGTCTAATATCTATCGATAACAAACAATCTTTTTATACTTGTGCAGGTATGGTACATTATTGTTATATTTCTACCAATCAAGTCCTACTTTGAGCCAGTTGTGCAATATAACTAGTACATTTACTCAAGTACTGGAATTATTGTTTTGACATTTTATTCTCTGTTAATTCAACCCCTCAAATTTGTGATAAAGTTTTGCACTGTAACTGACTCACTTTATTTCAACAATCAAACTTTGCAACTCAACAATTTATATTCTAATTATGACAATTTTCACACAAATGAGATGCAATGACAGACGTGGATGTAAACTGCAACTGGCTTCTGAACCGAGTAGGTTTTTACATGCAAGGAACTTGTTTCGGTGCATGAAAATAAACATAATTATAGAAAAATAAACCAAAGCTAGAAAGATCTCCACCGAGGCCAAATGCCCGCAATGTTAACGAAATCATTTGTGGATCAGTTTTGAATATGTTCTCGTGTGTGCAGCGACCACCAGCAGGCCATGTCGGAGCGCGTGTCGCTGTCGTCCATGTTGGCGAAGTCTCAAAGCGACCTTCCAGCCAAGAGGATGAAGGACAGCTACCTGGAGGTGCACCTGCCTCTGGGCTCCGAACCACAGCTCAGAGAGAAGTACCTGACCTTCCACAACACTGTCAGGTACGCACACACGCACACACGCACACACACTCAGGAACATGACCCCACCAATGCAAGTTCTCACTCCGCAACACCATCTCTGACCACTGGGGCACAAACGGAGTATTGTAAATGAAGTCTGTGGGGTCCACTTTCAAGAAAATGCACCAGGCATATCAGCAGACTGTTTTCTGTTGATTGCAGTGCGCATGCCTTTGGTCATATCACCTTCATGGCTATATCACCTGACATAGCGTGAGTGATGTCAGGTGATGGACCCCACCAGGATAGAAAATCAAACCCACACACATACATATGAACTAGAACTCACCTCCCTCTTACTTTTGTCTCTTCTCAGGTTTGGTAGAATCCTGGAGGACTTGGACAGTTTAGCAGGTATCACTAAGACACACATTCACTTCCATTATAAGTCGACACAGTTCAACACAGTCAAACACTAACATCTTTTCTTCCTCGTCTCCTCAGTCCTCATCTCCTACTCTCACACCTATAATGTGGCGCTGAAGAGGTCTCCTCTGTCCATCGTCACTGCCCTGGTGGATAAGATCGGTAAGTCTGTTTGGATTGAACTAAGTTTTAGGTTGTTGGTCAGTTAATTAATGAATCCCCCCCCCCCCCCTCCGTCGGACAGACATGAGACAGCACATCATCTACCCTGACTGCGACATCAAGTTCACTGGTCATGTGACGTGGGTGGGAAAGACCTCTATCGAAGCCAAGATGCACATGTCACAGGTACACACACAAACACACGTGTTAAGTTTAGTTATTTGGGGAAGTAGAAGAAAGAAATGATTGATAAGGAAAGATAAAAGGGGATTGTGGTGTTGAGATTAAACCACACCAATGGAGGTAATGAAGGTAAATACATAAAGCGAGGCGTCTTAAACATCTGACCGAGACATAAGCTGTTATCTCACAATGTGACTCTTCTTCCAGTTCCACAATGGAGCTTATTCTCCGGTTCTGGATGCAACATTTGTCATGGTGGCCCGGGATCCAGAAAACAAGAGGTAGGACACAGTCTGAGGAACGTTTACACAGAATGAGCATCAATGTATACAGGAAGTAACCAACGGCTCCTACACTACACATTAACATTATTACTAATACATTTACATGATTAACAGTATTACTAATACATTTACATGATTAACAGTATTACTAATACATTTACATGATTAACATTATTACTTCTGGAACCATCAAATGTTTTTAGTTTGTATCGTATAATAGTTGCCAATTAATTTTCGATTCAACCTCTTAACTTGTTAAAGTCAGATGAGTGTAGTGGAGTAAAACAGACTCCAGTGAAGTACCTCTAAATTGTACTTCGTTACTTTCCACCTGTGTTGAAGTAATATATTGTTATATTATACATAAGCTTGATATTAACTCTATGTTTCTGTCTTTTTTCTGTGTTTCAGGGCAGCTTATGTAAATCCTCTGAAGCCAGAAGGTCCAGAGGAGGAGAAGCTTTTCCAGGAAGGAGAAGGTATGAGATCCTGACACAACCTTTGTGAAGGTGACAGAAAGCTCTCTAACTCTGTGTATTGTTTGTGTCATTCTGTGTTCTTTGTTTTCCAGCTAATAAGATCCGGCGTGTGGACCTGAGCACTGCGTCGCTGCTGAAGGCGGCGCCCACGGACGAGGAGAGGAAGATCGTTCACAGTCTGTTCCTCAACACGCTGGACACAAAGTACGACTGAGATGCTCTGAGACTTTAAGTGAAATCATCCTCCAAAATCAATAATGGGGTCATTGATAAAGTTTGTTAATCTCTATATATGGAAGTCTGGCGAGGTAGCGGTCACAGAGAAGGTCTGGATCTTGGGAATAACATTTATAGTAGTTTTTTAACATTTTAGATTCAGTAACGTCACTTCAGAAATATGCGATTAGTTCGGCTTTAACATCTACGCCGGCATGTTCGGGACATTGTAGCTAAAAATAAATAACTTACAGAGGCGGAGGGAGAGTTAGAAGCAGCAACAGCATCCGTTCTATCACAGCTGGAGAGTATTTCTTCATTGAAAGAAGAGCAAAGAACGACGCTGAAGGCTTTCCTCGATGAAACTTCCTCCGACTGACTTCGCTAAGAGTTTGATTGACAGATAGTTCATCCAATCACCTGCCACATCTTTTTTGGGATGTTCCTGCCCTTTTTACAAACATTTTCCAACGACGGCTTCTCAGATAATTCTGTGTAATAAACCATGCTGAGGTTAGACGGGAACATTTACGTGAGAAAAACTCTGAATTTACAATTTACAAACCAAAAAACATCACTAATTTAGGAGAAAACTCTTCAAATACTCTGTGAGATTATAAAGAGAGAGAGAAAATATTGTCTAAGAACCAGGTCACTCTTCACTTTGCGAGGTTGGATCAACCTCTCAACACCACAAACAGCGGATGATCTCATCAAATCAGACTTTGCAGTCGGATTTATCGATCAGGAAACACTGTTGACTTTAGTCCAGAATCACCGCGTTATCATGAAGACCTGTTGCCGTGCATTCGATGTATTCAGAAGAAAGCAACATGCTCATTTAAGGTTTTTTTTATTGTACATTTCTGAGTTTTTCGCATACTTTAATCTCGTTTCTTTCTCATAAATGTATGTCTTTATTCCCCTTTTCTTATTAACCTACAATGGTCCTTAAAAGCTGCCATAAACCCTTGATTGCTGCACGTAATTCTGATTTTGTATACAGTTAAAAGATGTGGGAGCTATTATAAATATACTCTGTGTGTGTGTGTGTGTGTGTGTGTGTGTGTGTGTGTGTGTGTGTGTTTTCTTCTTCTACAGGACGGTCAGTTTCCGCAGCAGACTTCTGCCTCCAAGCTCTGTGTGGATGGAAGACGCCAAACTGAAAGGGCTGGAGATCTGCCACCCTCAGGTGAGATGAGGGAACAGCTGGAGGGACGAAATGCAGAACGTTAGAATTCTCTAATAGAAAGAAATAAAAGATATTCTACCTCACGTTACTGTTCCTTTGACAGCGCTTTCTGTTAGTTTCTCACATTTGATGGAAACACCACAGTTTGTTCTGCTCATCTTAAAAATCCATTTTTAAAGGTATTATTGTGGTTAAGTGTTCCTCCAGTTTGAGCCCAGTCATCACGTTTGTGTCCGTAGTTTATTCCCTTAATCTGGAGATAGTTTGAAGTGTTTGTATGTGTGTGTGTTGACCAGGAGAGGAACATCTTCAACAGGATATTTGGAGGTTTTCTGATGAGGAAAGCCTACGAGTTGGGCTGGGCCAACGCCTGCTCCTACGGGTGAGATGAAAGATCGAAAACTATTCAGTATATCCCAATACACAAAAGTACCAGGATGTTCACGTTGCTCAGTGTGCGAGTCAGCAGACCTCTCTGGCTGTTCTCATGGAGCCGAGGTTAAAAGAGAAGGCTGCTGGAACGCTTTGAGAGTAACAATGAACGTCAGTTATTGACAGAAAGACGACAGAAACAAACCAACTAAAGATGCACGAGTAGAAGTAAAAGACGTCCGTGTCGCCGAGGATACTGGGTGCAACAGTGTGTACTTTGTGAGTAGTTAGTGTGTACTAGAAGTAAAAACTATTCTGTGTTTGTTCACAGAGGAGGTCGACCCAGTCTGGTGGCCGTCGATGATATCCTATTCCAGAAACCCGTGGAGATCGGCTCCCTGCTGCTGCTCTCCTCTCAGGTGTGTGTGTTAGTGTTAGTGTGTGTGTGTGTGTGTGTGTGTGTGTGTGTGTGTGTGTTTGTCTGTTTCTCAGTGATTGACCTCAGAGCTTGTGTGTGTTTCAGGTGTGCTACACACAGGGGAAGAACATCCAGGTCAGAGTTCACAGCGAGGTGTTCGACCCGTTGACCCGTCAGCACAACACCACCAACGTCTTCCACTTCACCTTCGTGTCTGACCGCGACGTCCCCAACATCATCCCCATGACTTATGGAGGTGAGCACACACACACACACACACACACACACACACACACACACACACACACGTACTATATATTGAAGCTCATGCTGGACTTTTCCTTGTAACAGATAAACACTCTTAACTGTGTACACTCTGTGGAAACGATGATTTATACGTTAAACTACAGAAAGACGAGGGCGGATGAATCCTGGATGAAACTCAGCCGTTACTGTGAGGAAAGATAAACTCATCGATGCTGTTTTTGTCTCTTTGTTCTGTGTTTGTGCGACAGAGTCGATGCTGTATCTGGACGGGAAGAGACACTTTAATCAGACTGTGGAGTAGTGAAAGCAGCATGACACGCCAAAGCCTTTCAGCACTTGTGTGTGTGAGTGTGTGTGTGTGTGTGTGTGTGTGTGTGAGAGAGAGAGAGAGAGAGAGAGAGAGAGAGAGAGAGACTGACTGACTGAGTGTGTACGTGTGTGTGTGTGTACGTGTGTGTGTGAGGTCAGCTGGGAGGAATGAATGCTCTTCGGGTTACAGTATACATTATTTTTCTTTTGCATCACGCCTTGTTAAAGTAACAACCTGTTACTGTAAATGTTCTGGTGGGTTTAACTCTTCAGTGCAGAGAGGAACACTACAGTAGAACACAGACTGTTTTGTTTATTGTTTCATTTATACTTTACAGCTCAACGGTCATAAGATTTGTCAGAACCTCATTTATTCCTGATCCGCATTGTTTTACATTATGTTACTCTTTTATATTCCGCTGCTGCTTGAAGGCACAAAACTCTGTCTTCAGTTTATATATTGTGTTGAATGGGAAGCTTCATTCTCAATGTGTCACAGAGAAGGAGGTGGGCGCCATTTCTCTGTCCTTCTGTTGTATATTTACTCAAATGCAATAAATAAATTCCTATTTATCTTCACTCCACCGTTGTCCTCGTGTCTTTGCTTTCAATTAGTTTAACTTAATTTTGTCACTTTTGACTCTTTGCCCCCTGGTGTCAAAATAAAAGATAACTGCAAAATGTGTTTTATCTATTTCTTATTTAAATATTAATTTTTCTGTATTTTATTTTTTTAATAAAGGTGCTTATATGTAATGATTTCTCTTTGTCTCTTACTGCAGTTTGGTTTCCATCATTTTCACAAATCTAAAGACAAACCTTGTAGTTTAAAAAATATTTTTTTTAAAGTGTCCTGCTTTGTTAGAGGAATTAGAAATTTACGTTAAAACTGTTGAATCTTCTGTTAACAAAAACACTTTAAAACTTGCCTGTAAGTTCTAATCATTTAAAATGTGTTAATTCGTCAATTCAATTAACAATACACAGGTGTTCCCTCTTTGTATTTACATTACCGTTTTAATCATTGGCACGGACTATTTCCTTTTATTCATATATATGTATTTTTTTTTTTTAATGTTTGTGTTTTTCGGGGTTTAAATAAAAACCAGATTTTTGTATTAAATTCAATTCTAAATCGCGTTTTCCGTGCCCCTATATAAACCTCTAGGAACCAATACTCTGCGCTAGTCAGTGTTCCACCCGTCGTCGTTTCTCACACGGACACTAACACGGAAGTAGCACTTTAGCAGCGACTAACATCCGCTGTTCTAATCCTTTAAGAGCCGGGTCTTCGTTCAGTAGCATGAAAAACATGTTGACCATTATCTCTAACGCACTTTGTAGGATCACTGGCAGGAATGTGGTGAGTGGGTTTTGGGGTTAATGTTGAGTTTGTGCTCGTTTCTTAGCCGATGCTAACGGCTAGCTAGCTTTGGTTTTGTTTGGCTGGTTGGAGCTGACCTTGTGAGCATGGTAGCATGTTAGCATGTTAGCATCAGCGGCTAGTTTGACTCTTTCTTCACATTCTGCATGCTGTGGTCATGTCTCTTTTACTTTTCTGTCTCTGCAGTTCATCTTTAATTAATTTAAGACTAATTGGTCTGTGGTTTGTCTTCCTCGCGCAGCTTTATTGATTTAAGATACACTGGTGTGACCAATATCGAGTTTAAGCATTAACCAATTAAAGGCTAAATTTAGCTTCCACTAGTTGGCATTAGTGGAGGAAGTAACGTTACTTTACTTCAGTAAAAGTATCATTACAAATACAATTCTTTATATATGAACTAAAATAAGCATTCCCACCGTGTAGAAATACTCTTACAAGTAAAACTTCTGCATTTTAAACGTGAAGTAATGTATAAAAGTACATTAGCATCAAAACACTGTATACTTAAAGTACAAACATTAGTACTTTCTTGTGTAGAATTTCATCTTCACATGTTCTTAAATGTGCACAACAATAACTTAATAACTCTCAGCTCGTTTTTTAATCACTGGTCGCTCGGTCTTTAATCTGAACACAATGTGACTTCACTGAAATACAATAAAGGGCAATACTGAATTAAAAACTCATCAGTGCATCCATATTAACTGTTATTAATTATTATTGTTCAACAACAGACCACACACTGGTGACTGCATGTTGTGGTGGTTCAGTGGCCGCAGGGATCCTACAGTCATTCATCAGCTCTGATTCAGGTTTTATAAATTATGCAAATAAGCACCGAAAAATGATCAAACTGATCCTCAAAACAAACGTGTGACTGCAGGAACTCTGTTTTTATGGCTTTGGGTTGAAAAGGCAGAACTCTTGCTTTCGCTCTCTCCCTCTGGCTACACACACACACACACACACACACACACACACGCGCAGAACAATCTCTATTCATGTCTTCCTTCTCCTCCCCCCCCCCGAACCCCAGGGAGCCCAAACAGTGTCCGAGGTAAGCAGCTCGTTGCTCTGCTGATGTTTGTTTGCAGTGAGTTTTTAAAATACAACACGATAGAACTTACATTACATACAGTCAATCAGCTGTTTCACTGTGTTAAGATGTCCTTTTTTAAATTCTTTGATTTAACTGTAAACGTTCTAAACATCGTCTTGTGTTTGTTGTTTGATGTAATCAGCTGCTCTGTGGCGGCACAGTTTACCTCATTATCAGCCGTCCCAGAGATATTCAACACTGGCACAACGTTTACTCCTCAGCAGTCTCGATAATCGGCATTTAAATAAAGTTATTGTTGCAATGCATTAGTTTGGTAAGCGATGGTCAAAATGTACAAGACTTTACTCACGTCTATGAGAAGAGATGTCGTTAACTAGCTTCTTAAGATGAAACACTGACGTGTCTGAGAATAAATCAGTGTTTATTATTTTGGAACCAATTAGTTTTCTTTAAGATTTGAGTAAAATACAACAAATGTATAAAGTGTTCAATCATATAAAACAGAAGAGCAGATAATGTTTAGATTTTAATATCTCAGTTTATTTGTGATATAATGCGTGTAAAAGATATTTCAAATGTTGTGCCAATCAAAGAATATCGGGTGAAGTGTGGACACTGTTGGGCCAGACTCCGTGTGTTCTGCTTGTTTTAGCCTCCAGAGGTGTGTCCGTGTGTGTCCGTGTGTGTCTCCGTGCTGTTGTCGCCTGTAGACCCTGAACACCTCCTCTGGCTGTGCTCTGGTCTGATTGGTTGGCTCCTGTGTTCCCCAGTTGCTGGTTGACCTGTCAGAGTACGTCAGTGTAACCTCTCCGGCGGCGCCCGCCTTGGCTCAGACCCGGCGGCAACCACGCAAACCACCACCAGTCAGTCCTAGAGCGTTAGCTAGCGCCCAGACCGACCAGCCAGACCAGCTGGACGGACCAGTAAGAGCACTGGGAGCCTCCATGTGTGATCACTAACAGGGGCGGGAAGCCTAACGTCTGTTTAACATCCAGACGTAAAGGGAACTAACCTCTCTCAGCTGCTGGCTGCATGCACCAGCTAGTTCTGGGTTCTTATCTATTCTTTCTTTTCTTTTGTTTCTCTGAGAGATCTATGAAGTCATTCAGTGAAGACATTAAAGAAGGAGAATCTCATATCTTAAGTAGAGCATCACAGATGTTTGTCTTTTTAAGAGTTTATCATTTTATGGATTTACTGTAATAGTGCTGCTGCTAACGATTATTCAATTCCTGATCTGTTATGAATGTCTATAGAAATATATCACAACTTCTCTGAGCTCTTACTCATGTTTTCAAATACCCCAAAAGATTAGATTTACTAAAATATATCTATCTATCTATCTATCTAGCTGCAAAACCTAAAAACTAATCAATAAATATTTGCTCCAGTAATGATTAATTTTCCCATTAACTGTGTTTCACTGTTACACATTCATTTATACAAAAACCCACTTTTAGGATTAGTTTGTTTGCTTAAAGTGAAGCTTTTATTTAACACCAAGAATAAGAGTTTAGTCCAATAAAACACTAAACAGAACTTATTTATGTTCAGACTGGGACTATTAATCTAAATGTTAACATCTTCAATTTAAATACTGTGGTGCTGCAGAGACGTCCCACTACACATCACATTCTCCAAATCTCCAAAAATCACCATTTTAATGTCTTTCAATGAAACTGAGACTGATTGTCTTTCTAATATCTCAAAATAATCTCAGTTTAGATATTTCCTCTAAATAGTTTGCTCCTTAATTAATTTTCTGGCCTAAAATTGTTAATTTCTTCTGTTAGCTTAACTAAAATGCGTTCAGAATTAAACCGTAATGTTGCAAATATTTCCTCATAATAATCTAAACTAACTAAAAATATCAAATTGTCTTTTTTCCATCAAATCTTCTGTTTTTCTGTTTCTATTTTAATCATGTATTGGGCAGCAGTGATGTTAAATACAATACTTTCTAATTTTTACCCCAGAACCAGTTTTTGGTTTGAAAGATTGGGCTGCTGTTCTCCCACCCTGTTACTGACCCCCCCCCCCCCACGTCATACCGCTGTAGTAGTCCAGTCCAGTGTGAACCACCTGACCCCCCCCACTGACCCTGGACCTGCTGTGAAGAGGGCAGCCTTCATCTTTCTTTGCGCTTCATGTTTGTGTTTTTTGATGTTTAATGTGTTTTTATTTTATTTTTTAGGGTGCCAGAGTCGTGGTTTCTCGCTCCTTCGCCGATTTCACCTCACAGGCGACCTTTGACATCAAGGTGAGTGGAACTGCTCTGAAAGTAGTTTTTAACGCATTAAACGTGTGACGAACTCTACAGAATCAGCTGCATCAACGGGTCATAGAATACACTATTTATCTGTGTGGTAGAAGTGCGACGCGCACCGTCTGGAGGAGGGTCCTCCGGTGCAGGCGGAGCTGACCCGGGATCAGGGTCTGCAGTATTACCGCGTCATGCAGACCGTGAGGCGCATGGAGCTCAAAGCCGATCAGCTCTACAAGCAGAAGATCATCAGAGGCTTCTGTCACCTGTATGACGGACAGGTGACCACCACAGCAGACTATGACATCATTTAAACAAAGTTCACGTTTTAATCTTTCTGACCGCAGAAAAAAAGACACGAGAATCACATTCTTACTTATATTTAACTTCCTTCATAAAACCTTTCATCTACCACAACAGTCTTTGGGACAGAATATAATAACGCATTTAATTGTCTTTTTATTCAGTGTATTCGTAGTGGTGCAGTTCCACCAATTGTTTTATTTTGTTATTTAATCCGTGGCTCTTGTACCCGCCCGTCCTCATGTTCTTCTTCTTCTACAGGAAGCGTGTGCCGTCGGCATCGAGGCCGCCATCAACCCCTCGGATCACCTGATCACCGCCTACCGCGCCCACGGCTACACGTACACCCGCGGGATCTCCGTCAAAGAGATCCTGGCCGAGCTCACGGGTTAGAAGTTTAACATCTAAAGGCTGGGAGGAGGCATTGTACCTTATTTGTTTAGTTGGTTAATATTATTTTATTGTATATATTGTGCATTTTTATATATATATATTTATATATTTATATATATTTATATATATATTTTTATTGCTTTACCTGTACCATAAATGCTGCTGTAGTGAAACAATTCCCCCTACGGGATTAATAAAGTATTCATCTATTTATTTAACATCACTCCTCAGGTCGTAAAGGGGGCGTGGCCAAAGGAAAGGGGGGTTCGATGCACATGTACGCTCCACATTTCTATGGAGGAAACGGCATCGTGGGCGCACAGGTACACACATCTACAGACATAATATAATCATTAAGAAAACATTAAAGGGACCGTAGTGATGATGAGGTTTTATATTCTACAGTAGATGGAGAACATCAACGTATTTTAGACTCCGAACATAATTTCTCAGTTTAAGTGAGCGCTATTTTTTTTTTTTGAAGTTATCACCAGACTCTATTCATTAAACACAGTATTTAACCTCAGAGCACAGGGCTGCTGCTCTGCTGCCTCCTCTAGTTAGTGAGAGTTGTTGAGGCTTTGGTGTAAAGTGAAACTCTCTGTTCATCGCTCAGGTTCCTCTGGGAGCCGGCATTGCTCTGGCCTGCCAGTACCAAGGCAACAACCAGGTGTGCGTCTCACTCTACGGGGACGGGGCGGCCAATCAGGTAAACATCCCGCCCACTTCTTATAAATCCCACAAACCCATTGTACGAATACTTTAACCCCCCCCCTCTCCGATCCCAGGGCCAGCTGTTTGAGTCCTTCAACATGGCCGCCCTGTGGAAGCTGCCGTGCATCTTCGTCTGCGAGAACAACAAGTACGGCATGGGCACGTCGGTGGAGAGAGCTTCAGCCAGCACCGACTACTACAAGAGAGGAGACTACATACCAGGAATCAGAGTGAGACACACACACACACACACACACACACCGTGGAGGTCTTGGGCGGTAGCTGCAGTGTGTCTGTTGGACCGTATGCTGCAGCTGGCCTGTATGAACCCAGACTACAACAGGAGGAGGCTGGACCTCCGTCCTGGCAGTTGCAGGTGTGAACATCCATACAGCTGTCTGATGCTCATGTATGATACTGCAAACAAACAAACAGAAGTAAAAGTACTAATACTGCACCGTTGTATCTCATAGTTGTGGATAATCTACATCAATGCATCACATTCTGTAAGATAACCAGAACTCTGAGCAGAGCTGGGTTATCAGTGTTTGTTCTGACCGTGCGTCCTCGTCTCCCAGGTGGACGGGATGGACGTCCTGTGTGTCAGAGAGGCCACCAGGTTTGCTGCAGACCACTGCAGGTCTGGAAAGGTGAGCTGATGAACAGGTGGAGAACTCACTGATGAATTAAACCCAAAGTTCTTCTTTTTATTTCTCTGGTTTAACTTCTCACACGATGAGTCTCCGATCGTGCAAATTCAAATGTTTTCAAAGCTTTGACGTGTCGATGAAGCTGATCTTTATGTGTAAAGATGGCCGCCGGCTGTGAGAGACGACTTGTTGTGTGGTTTCAGGGTCCAATCATCATGGAGCTGCAGACCTACCGTTACCATGGACACAGCATGAGTGACCCAGGCGTCAGGTGATGACGTCATCCGGTCACATCTCGTTTCTCTGGTTCCTCACTTTAGTGTGTGTGTGTGTGTGTGTGTGTGTGTGTGTGTTCACTAAACGATACATTTTAAATATATTTATGTTATGAGAAACTTTTATTGATTAATAAGTACAGATAATAGAGAAATGAAAATAAATCAAGAAATGTATGCAAATATAAAAAGTGAAATAAATTCATAATTAGAGGTTCAGATGAATGGAGAAAATAACCTCGGATCAGAAATCAAATATGAAACCACGCCCACATTGTTAGTTTGGTAACTTCCTGTTCATGAAGGCAAGTTCGGGTTTGTTCTGACTGTGTGATGTCACTTCCTGTAGCTACCGCACGCGGGACGAGATCCAGGAAGTGCGCAGTAAGAGCGACCCCATCAGCATGCTGAAGGAGCGCATGCTCAGCAACAACATGGCGTCAGTGGAGGAGTTCAAGGTGCACACACAGATTTTCTGTCTTCTTAATTGGACCTTTAGGTAATCAGGTGTGCGTGTGCGCGTGTGCGTGTGCGTGCAGCCAATAATGAGAGATTCTCTGTCCCGTCAGGAAATGGACGTAGCAATCCGTAAGGAGGTGGAGGAGGCGACTCAGTTCGCCACATCGGACCCAGAGCCGCCGCTGGAGGAGCTCTGCAACCACATCTTCAGCAACGACTCGCCGCTGGAGGTCCGTGGGACCAACGCCTGGGTCAAACTCAAGTCTGTCAGCTAGAGACACACACACACACTCGGTAGTAAAGGAAAGCCCCTCCAGCTGCACCGACTCCCTGACCTTTAACAGAATTAACATTCAGCGCCTCCTTCCTTTGATTTTTGGATCATTGTGCACCTTCATGGGACCTGAAACCTGTCAGTGTTATTTATTTATAGTTTTGTGTGTGTGTGTGTGTGTGTGTGTGTGTGTGTGTGTGTGTGTGTGT
>NW_022280680.1:3670-5708 GCF_004355925.1 Anarrhichthys ocellatus | reverse complement strand
TGTGTGTGTGTGTGTGTGTGTGTGTGTGTGTGTGTGTGTGTGTGTGTTCAGGGCTGCTTATTATACGCACACAACTTGGGTTTCCTCTTTGTTCCAACATGGCGTCTGTTTTAAATTCCTCTTTTAGGAGCTTTTCAAGCATCTTTTAAATGTTCCTAAAATTCAGATTCTGCTCCAAGAAACCAGCAGCAACACAAACTCTGAATATTGTGATTTCAATCACTTGACTTTGACTTTTCAGACTCTTTGTTGAGTTAAAATGTTTATTTAAGAGACAGCAGGAAAGGATTCAGTGTGTTCATCTGTCAGCAGCTAAAACATACACAACGAAGTACAAATACATCTACTCAAGGCGTGAACTAAAGGACAATCTTTAGTGATTGAACTCAAGTAATCCTGTTACTTTGTACTGGAAATATTGTACTTTTTAGGTTAATACAAAATATGATCAATAAATCACAAGATACGTTATTACAGACGAAGCTACACGATGTAGAAAGTGGTCAAAATAATAATCTATATTATTCTGAAATGGGCCGTCCTGCTTACTGAGTCCTTCTAGTACGAGTATATTTTGATGCCGATACTTTTAAGCTTAAGTAGAAGTACTCTGATAAGTGAAAGTCCTGCATTCAAAACTCTACTGAAGTAAAAGATCAGAGTACTTGCTGATAAGCTGCATATTTGTACGTGTTTAATTTATTGTCGGATTTGTGATTAGAATGACTGATCACTTCATCAAGTTTGAGTAAATGTTTTATCCAGAAGTACTGAAGAGAAAATACTTCACTTTTCCATCCAGCTTTACTGAAGTACTTGAACTTTCCCAATACTCTCTTCCTACCCGACTGCAGAAGAGAAGGAAAGTAAAATAACGTGAGTTTGTTGAAAGGTGTGAAGACACTAAAGTATGAGAATAATCCTCTGGAGGATGGATGGATGCACTAAAATATATATTGCAGTTTAGTGTAGAGATTTAAGATGTATTTATGATGTATAACTAGTATCCATGTTTGTGTGTGAGGGTTTAAAGCAGAAGTCTCGTTACTGTTACTGAACCTGTTCAGATAAAAAGCTTTACTTCATTTGTTTGTTGAACAGACTAAAATGAATTCATAAAGAACGTGAAGATTAATGCTGTTTGAGTCTTTTCTTTACCTGATACTTTATACTTCTAGAACCCTAAATATTATTCTTTTTACTACATCGCAGATGTACATATTGTACTTTTTACTGTAGTACATCTCAGAGGTACATATTGTACTTTTTACTGTAGTACATCTCTTAGGTACATATTGTACTTTATACTGCATCTCAGAGGTACATATTGTACTTTTTACTGTACATCTTTTACATAAATGCACGAGTAATGTTTGAATACTTTTACTACATTTTACTGATTATACTGACATACTTTTACTGAAGGAACATCTTACTGTAACGGAGTATTTGTTCTGTGTGGTGTTATAATTTAAACTTTAGTAATCGGAGTACTTCCTCCACTGACCACTAGATGTCACTACCAGGCTGTACAATCTACTCCCACTGTTTATCTACAGTCATGACAACCAAACATTACAGTTGATCGTTACTGATGACTTATTGTTCCTGAATGAAGAGAGTTACTATGAATAAAATGTACCACAATAATTACGCTCAAATATATAAACTGGAGCCAGAACATGAAGTGCTTTTAATAAAGTAACGAGTAGAATTTTAAAATCTATTCTATCAAATGTAATATGAAGTAAACAAGTGTTGAATACCATGAAAGTGCAAAGTCAGCACTACTCTTTATGATAAAGTTCAGTCGTAAATGTAATATTTTATTACTCTGTTGTTCAAACAGCATTACATTTGGTGAAGAGCGCATTGTGACTTGTTTAGGACCCGAAACTCAAAGTTCAGGACTTTACTCTGGACTTGTCTGTCTTAATTGTCATTTCCAACTTCCGGTTCCAATTTCCGGTGCGAGAACCTGGAAGACTGTTCTCGTGGGTCCTCGCTCATGGCTCCTCAGAGATCCCTCCTCGATCCT
>NW_022280680.1:2897-3570 GCF_004355925.1 Anarrhichthys ocellatus | reverse complement strand
ATATATATTCAGAATATGCCAAACGTTACTTCATTTATCTTGTTATCTAAAGGAAGCCGCCTACTGACGTGACGCAGGCGTGACGCAGCGGACTGACGGACAGGTAAGCCGACACCGGCCGCCATATTGGGAAACAACGGAAGTGTGTGTGAGAGAGGGTGTGCGCGTGTGTGTGTGCGTTGAGTCAATCAGTTTCCGTCTCTCTCTCTCTCTCTCTCTCTCTCTCTCTCTCTCTCTCTCTCTCTGTCTCTCATGTCTGTCTCTCCAGAGGAAGGGGCGGTCTCAGCGCCGCTGCAGATCCGGAATTAGAAGGTGTTCGCTCGGCTCGGCTCTGCTCGGTCGTTCGGCGGAGAGCTCCGCGAGCGGTTCGGTTCCACACAGGAAATACAAAAACCGTTCGTTAAAAAAGGAAAGGAAGAAGGAAAGGAAGGGAGAAGTGTCGACCGAGGGGAGGTAACGGAGAACCGGTGGCAGAAAACAGGAATTTAAGAAGAAGAAGAAAGAGAGGAAAAAGTAGAAAGCACAGGGAGGACAAGATGCCTCTGGCTCAGTTGGCGGATCCCTGGCAGAAGATGGCTCTGGGGGGGGGGACCGGAGAGGTGAGACCTTTATTTAACCACACTCTCTCTGCCTGTCCTCCTGTCTCACTGACTAGAGAGGTGAGACATTTATA
>NW_022280680.1:0-2887 GCF_004355925.1 Anarrhichthys ocellatus | reverse complement strand
TGTCTGTCCTCCTGTCTCACTGACTAGAGAGGTGAGACATTTATACAGTTTGTCTGTGATGCCACATTAGATTAAATATAAACATTATAATACACCTTGAAGTCACTAATTGAACGTTATTCTGGTCTAAAAGCTGCTATTGGGACACCACATTTAAAAAGCTCCATATCTCACTCTACTGTAACTATAGAATGATTCAAATCAGATTAAATCATAAAACAACACTTAAAAAGTCACCACGAGTCACTTTGTGGATTTTTTAATATAATTTGTGGATTTATTTTTTGGTGTAAAACCAAAGTCATGTCAGTTTATTAATAAATAACATTTAGAAACAGCAGCAGTGGGTTTTGATCTCCAGGTAAACTCAGTTAAAGACATTAAAAAGGTGCATAAAACACCTAAAATACATAATTAAATAATAACGCACAGATTACTTTTTAAAGTGGATTGTGTCTCGACAATGAAAGTACATGCTTGTATGGGACATCTTTTATTGTCTTGTTTTCTCTCACAAACCATCTATTTTATGTGTCTGGACTTATTGTTTCAGCTCTACAGTAATAATGTGACTATACGGTTTTCTCAGAGCACAAATGCTGCATAACTTAAATAAAAACACCTCAATGAACATTCAAGTTATTAAAGTCACTGAGGTGATTTCTAGCTTTACTTGTTTGCTGAAAAGTTAAAGTTAAAGTGTGGCTTTGTCTCCGAAACCGAGACACGAGATTGAACCAAAACAGCTTCTTCTGCATGTGTGTGTGTGTGTGTGTGTGTGTGTGTGTGTATATATGTGTGTGTCTGCATGTGTGTGTTTTATTCCAGTTCTTCCGTCCTACAAGTTTTTGAATCTTGATGAAAGAAGCAGGAGGCGGAGCCACAGCAACCGCATGATTCAGGAAGAGCTTACGTCTCTCTCTCTCTGTGTGTGTGTGTGTGTGTGTGTGTGTGTGTGTGTGTGTGTGTGTGTGTGTGTGTGTGTGTCCACTTCCTGTATGAGGTGTCACAACGGCTGCATGGAGAAATGTGTGTGTGTGTGTGTGTGTCTGTAATAATCGAACTCTGAGTCACTGAGCCAGCCTCTCTTCTGTCTCACCTCTCGAACAAGCTCGTACCTGCTCGGACCTTTTCCCCACACGGCCTGTTTTCACCTCACTCTCCTGCTGATGCTCACGTCAATGGAGCTCACCTTTAACCCCCCCCCCCCCTCCTTGTGTAACACCTTCAAGTCTCTCGCAGTGATGTGTCTCGTAAGCCTTTTTTTTTTTCTTCTAGGCCACCACACGACAAAAACCACACATAGAGCAGTCAGTGGTTGGAGTTGTGGAATGAACAAGAGATGCTTCTGTGTGATTCTTTTTGCCCTGAAGACAAGTTCATTCAACGCACGCAGAGAACAAAGATGGCTGCAGCGGTGAATATGCACTCTGCAGGCCTAAATGTTTTCTGAATAGCACGAAGGAAGTGCATTAGAAATGGCAACATGGCCTAAATATCCTTTAGGGCAGCGACTCATCGTTTTGTGTGTAAAAAACATAGTTTCCAGAGCACAAGGTGGACGCATTCAAATAGCTCTCCTTATCCAACCGACCATCGAAACGTGTGAGATATTCAGCTTTTTATTAAATATGAGGATCTGGGTCCGTCCACGGTGGGCCGGTCTCTGCCGGAGGATCTGGGTCTGTACCGAGGAGCTCATTCTGCTGCATCCCTTCAGCTCTGCAGACGTTCTGCGTGTTGATATCGTATTACAGTGCTGGCTGATAACGCTTATGAATAAACGCCTGAATGCAGGAGCCGTGCGATGCGATGTCGTTGTGCTGCAGACACAATGCAGTCCGTACTTCAGGAGCAGGAGGCTTTCAAACTGAGCCCAGAGGCAAGACACACGGGGAGTTAGTTAATGTAATTATTGCCACAGTTCTCTGAGTCATAACTGAGTCAAATCTGATCATATAGACAGGATGAACTGTCTCTGTCTGAAGATATCATTATTCCTGATGTCTACGCTATTAAACACCTATAAACCCGCTTATAAAGCAGAGGAGACACTCCTTACACCTGCACAACCTGCCTGAGAGTCATCACGTTTTTAGGTCTTCTTCAGTGTCAAAGTCTTCTGTCTGTACATCCGTGTGTACACTGCAAATATCAGCATACTTTTAATGGCCCAAAATATGGCCCAAAAGTTGGTACCTATCAGCCAATTACCTGACTCCAATGCAGCTTTATACTTCCTGTTTACATCCCCCAAAAAGCACCCACATTATGTGAAGATTAGTTCCAAAAGTCAAAGCGTGATCATCCTCCCAAATCAAAGGAAGACAAAGAATAACAATAGTGTCTGCTCCTTATTTTCCTCTAAAGCCGCGTTCACGCCAAACGTAGATGACATACAAAGTCTATGCACAGACGCGGTGACACTGGAGTGACGCGTATTTGCGGATGGCAGAATTGCGTAAAAAATGCGCCAAAAGTCGCCTGAGTTGTTTGCTTGTCGTCTTGAAGAGAGAACTAACAAAACATGAAGTCAGACTTTTTACAAATCGGCGTCATTACGTAGTGATTTCGGCGTCCCCCTTTTTGTCCGTTTATTGACACGATGAACGAATAATTCGCGCCGCGTTTGGTGTGAACGCAGCGCGACACTGACGCACTCCTCTGTCCATTCCTACACAGATGTTTACATTTAGTTGAAGTCTTTTGGACGTAGTCAGATAAAAAGTCGAGGATTTAAACGTGTGCGTCGGGTCGATGAGGTCGTTTGTGTCGTCAAGAGACAAACTGAACATTTTATAATCAGACTCTGTCCTCTCCGTCACCTTCCACCTCTTCATCTTTCTCCCTCTTTCTAACTATAATCCATCCATCCATCCATGTCTCT
>NW_022280679.1:18071-21613 GCF_004355925.1 Anarrhichthys ocellatus | reverse complement strand
CTGGGTTTAGCATGCTAACGTTAGCTGGTAGCTAACAGAGCTGTTTGTTTGGTTCTATCTTCATATATCAACACACTTTAATCGCTCAATTATCCGTGTTTTTTTTAAATACACTCAAGATAATTAAATATTGCTTTAAGTTTTACAGGTTTCATTTCAGTACTTGTGTCTCTGTTGGCAGCTCTATGTTTCACTGTAAATACGAATAGAGAGCCTCGCAGGTACCGACAGGTCAGTCCAGAGGACTCACTCTGAAGTGGAACAAAACAGCTCCAGTAATCAGCATGTGACTTTCCTCTTCACATACGACTACTGTACATCTCACTGGGAGCTGTTTCTGTACTAAAACACATGGAAGTTCATGAGCTGAATGACAGTTTCTTTACTGTACAAGATCACTTCTTTATGCAGGGACGTTGAAGTAGGCTTCAACAGTCAGTAATTGCTAATATAAAAGGAGTGATTACAGTGAGACAGACTTGTGTGTCTGAACAGTGACAGTCATGTTTAGATGAAGCTCAGTCTAAGGACACATCAACATTAACAGCTTGTGTGGCTGGTTGACACTTAAACAGTGACAGGAAACTTCACAAGTCCCACGTTTTGGGGATTTGTTTTAGCTCAAGGAATCTTTTCATGAAGCGCCGTCGACAACAACTTATTAATTTTTCGTTCCAATGAATTCAATAGAAACCATTAACGTATGGATTTAAAAGTGACACAGAGTACTTAAGGTTCAGACGGACACAAACATGATTTTTAGGAGTTCGTCTTCACTACTTCTTCATCCTGAGGACCTTCAGTGAACGTGGCCGCTGGTCTTCTCTGCTTGTTGAATTGTTGTTTGTCCAGCAGGTGGCCTCACAGCTTCCAGCAGAGATGCGGCTTCAGGAAAGCCGCCAAGAAACCAGAATCCAAGAAGGTGGAGGTGGAGCTGGTCCCCCCCCACACAGAGTCCTCGGAGGCTGCGCTCCACCGTCGGACCCCGGCCCCCCATGTGGAGCAGCATCGGACTCCATCGAGGTCCCCCCGGGCCTTCAGCCGGCTCCTCAGACCGCTTGTCTTCACCGTGGGGGTAGGTGTGGTGATGTTAAGCCTGTTGGTGTTGGAGGTGACGTCACAGACGGGTGTTAACTCCATGTCAGTTTACAGGCTGCTCCTTCGGATCCGCGGCCATCTGGCAGTACGAGTCTCTGAAGTCTCGAGTCCAGAGCTACTTCGACGAGATCAGAGCCGATTGGCTGGAGAAGCTGCGTCCTCAGAAACAAGGAGACGTCCGCAAAGAGGTGAGGAGGGTCCAATGATCTCTGATCAGCTCTGACATCTGGTTGAAGTGTTTCAGGTCCAGGTGTGAACGGGAGTCATTTTCCTCTGACATCCTGTGAAATCTGTCTTTTTGTGAACAAATGTTGTCGACCGACTAGTGCTGGGCGGTATACCGGTTTTAATTTCCCGTACGATATGAATTTTTCATATACCGTCATACAGCCGAAACAACTTCTGTCGCTCTTCAACAGGCAGCAAAATATATTGTTCGCCGCTGGGAGCGTTACGGTCGGAGCTAGGTGTCTTAGCTGTATTGAGAGGGAACTCTAGTCATTGTCATAACTTTATAACAACAATTAACAACCCACAACTAACGCTCTTTAACACGGCAAAACACCACGACACAACAGTTTGTGACAGATAAACAATTTGTAGCACTAATAATTGTACATTTATAAAATTTCACCGCCGAACTGCATGCTGGGTACAGCTAGCTAACAACAGTCTGCTAACAGCTGTGAGAGGCTCTGTCGCTCCAGTAACGTTACATTAAAGAACAGAACAGAGCGATGCAGGATGAACAAAGACTGAACAACAAAAGGTATTTTGGTCAGACACATATGCAACGCTGATTACCGTAATATGTGTGGTATTTGTTATAAATGTACGTTGGTACATGGAGGGTGATAAGCTTCTTCTTCTTCTTTAAATTCCATTGGCGGATCGCAACCAACTTGCATAGGTGCATACTGTACCAGAGTGTGCATTTTCAGGGTAACCTTTTCTTCACTGTTCTGATAATAATATATATACAGTTGTGTGAAAAAGTGTTTGCCCCCTTCCTGATTTCTTATTTTTTTGCATGTTTGTCACACTTAAATATTTCAGATCATCAAACAAATTTAAATATTAGACAAAGATAACACAAGTAAACACAAAATGCAGTTTTTAAATGAAGGTTTTTATTATTAAGGGGGAAAAAAATCCAAACCTACATGGCCCTGTGTGAAAAAGTGATTTCCCCCTAAACCTAATAACTGGTTGGGCCACCCTTAGCAGCAACAACTGCAATCAAGCGTTTGCGATAACTGGCAATGAGTCTTTTACAGCGCTGTAGAGGAATTTTGGCCCACTCATCTTTGCAGAATTGTTGTAATTCAGCCACATTGGAGGGTTTTCGAGCATGAACCGCCTTTTTAAGGTCATGCCACAGCATCTCAATCGGATTCAGGTCGGGACTTTGACTAGGCCACTCCAAAGTCTTCATTTTGTTTTTCTTAAGCCATTCAGAGGTGGACTTGCTGGTGTGTTTTGGATCATTGTCCTGCTGCAGAACCCAAGTGCGCTTCAGCTTGAGGTCACGAACAGATGGCCAGACATTGTCCTTCAGGATTTTTTGGTAGACAGCAGAATTCATGGTTCCATTTACCACAGCAAGTCTTCCAGGTCCTGAAGCAGCAAAACAGCCCCAGACCATCACACTACCACCACCATATTTTACTGTTGGTATGATATTCCTTTCCTGAAATGCCGTGTTACTTTTACGCCAGATGTAATGGCACATACACCTTCCAAAAAGTTCAACTTTTGTCTCGTCAGTCCACAGAGTATTTTCCCAAAAGTCTTGGGGATCATCAAGATGTTTTCTGGCAAAACTGAGACGAGCCTTTATGTTCTTTTTGCTCAGCAGTGGTTTTCGTCTTGGAACTCTGCCATGCAGGCCATTTTTGCCCAGTCTCTTTCTTATGGTGGAGTCATGAACACTGACCTTAATTGAGGCAAGTGAGGCCTGCAGTTCTTTGGATGTTGTTCTGGGGTCTTTTGTGACCTCTTGGATGAGTCGTCGCAGCGCTCTTGGGGTAATTTTGGTCGGCCGGCCACTCCTGGGAAGGTTCACCACTGTTCCATGTTTTCACCATTTGTGGATAATGGCTCTCACTGTGGCTCGCTGGAGTCCCAAAGCTTTAGAAATGGCTTTGTAACCTTTTCCAGACTGATAGATCTCAATTACTTTGTTTCTCATTTGTTCCTGAATTTCTTTGGATCGCAGCATGATGTCTAGCTTTTGAGGATCTTTTGGTCTACCTCACTTTGTCAGGCAGGTCCTATTTAAGTGATTTCTTGATTGAGAACAGGTGTGGCAGTGATCAGGCCTGGGTGTGGCTAGAGAAATTGAACTCAGCTTTCCAAAGATGTGATAAACCACAGTTAATTTATGTTTTAACAGGGGGGGCAATCACTTTTTCACACAGGGCCATGTAGGTTTGGATTTTTTT
>NW_022280679.1:0-3071 GCF_004355925.1 Anarrhichthys ocellatus | reverse complement strand
TTGTGTTATCTTTGTCTAATATTTAAATTTGTTTTATGATCTGAAACGTTTAAGTGTGACAAACATGCAAAAAAATAAGAAATCAGGAAGGGGGCAAACACTTTTTCTCTCTCTCTCTCTCTCTCTGGGTACGGAAAGTATTCAGACCCCTTTAAATTTTTAACTCTTTGCTTCATTGCAGCCATTTGCTAAAATCAAAAAAGTTCATTTTATTTCTCATTAATGTACACTCAGCACCCCATCTTGACAGAAAAAAACAGAAATGTAGAAATCTTTGCAAATTTATTGAAAAAGAAAAACTGAAATATCACATGGTCATAAGTATTCAGACCCTTTGCTCAGTATTGAGTAGAAGCACCCTTTTGAGCTAGTACAGCCATGAGTCTTCTTGGGAATGATGCAACAACCTTTTCACACCTGGATTTGGGGATCCTCTGCCAGTCTTCCTTGCAGATCCTCTCCAGTTCCGTCAGGTTGGATGGTGAACGTTGGTGGACAGCCATTTTCAGGTCTCTCCAGAGATGCTCAATTGGGTTTAGGTCAGGGCTCTGGCTGGGCCAGTCAAGAATGGTCACAGAGTTGTTCCGAAGCCACTCCTTTGTTATTTTAGCTGTGTGCTTAGGGTCATTGTCTTGTTGGAAGGTGAACCTTCGGCCCAGTCTGAGGTCCAGAGCACTCTGGAAGAGGTTTTCTTCCAGGATATCTCTGTACTTGGCCGCATTCATCTTTCCTTCAATTGCAACCAGTCGTCCTGTCCCTGCAGCTGAAAAACACCCCCATAGCATGATGCTGCCACCACCATGTTTCACTGTTGGGATTGTATTGGGCAGGTGATGAGTAGTCCCTGGTTTTCTCCACACATACCGCTTAGAATTAACGCCAAAAAGTTCAATCTTGGTCTCATCAGACCAGAGCATCTTATTTCTCATAGTCTGTGCGGGCTATGCGGGCTTTCATATGTCTTGCACTGAGGAGAGGCTTCCGTCGGGTCACTCTGCCATAAAGCCCCGACTGGTGGAGGGCTGCAGTGATGGTTGACTTTGTGGAACTTTCTCCCATCTCCCTACTGCATCTCTGGAGCTCAGCCACAGTGATCTTTGGGTTCTTCTTTACCTCTCTCACCAAGGCTCTTCTTCCACGATTGCTCAGTTTGGCTGGACGGCCAGGTCTAGGAAGAGTTCTGGTCGTCCCAAACTTCTTCCATTTAAGGATTATGGAGGCCACTGTGCTCGTAGGAACCTTGAGTGCTGCAGAAATTCTTTTGTAACCTTGGCCAGATCTGTGCCTTGCCACAATTCTGTCTCTGAGCTCCTTGGGCAGTTCCTTCGACCTCATGATTCTCATTTGCTCTGACATGCACTGTGAGCTGTAAGGTCTTATATAGACAGGTGTGTGCCTTTCCTAATCAAGTCCAATCAGTTTAATTAAACACAGCTGGACTCCAATGAAGGAGTAGAACCATCTCAAGGAGGATCAGAAGAAATGGACAGCATGTGAGTTAAATATGAGTGTCACAGCAAAGGGTCTGAATACTTATGACCATGTGATATTTCAGTTTTTCTTTTTTAATAAATTTGCAAAAAATTTCTACATTTCTGTTTTTTTCTGTCAAGATGGGGTGCTGAGTGTACATTAATGAGAAATAAAATGAACTTTTTTGATTTTAGCAAATGGCTGCAATGAAACAGAGTGAAAAATTTAAAGGGGTCTGAATACTTTCCGTACCCACTGTATATAAATAAATAAGTAATTAAATTAACTAATTAACTAAAGAAATAACTAAAGAAATAAACCTAAACAACACCTACTAACAACTAAATCCTACGGTCTAATCCCGTTTCTTTCCTTGGAGGGGTTTAAGACCCAGGGGAATGTAGGTGAAGGAAACAGGAAGTGACGGAATGGAAACAGCTGTTCACCGCTCGCTGGCCGGCCGTTTCTTTTCGACGTTAATTAATTAATGCTTTAACGCGGGAAAATAAATACCGTGATATACCGTGAAACCACCAGAATCTTACAAAATACCGTGATATACATTTTTGGTCATACCGCCCAGCCCTACGACCGACCCACCAAAGAGAAAACGTCAAGGATTCATTTGAAAATTGTGCCTTTAAATCAGCGTAGTGTGTCCTGGTGGGTCACAGATGTGATGGTCCGGTCTTTCAGATTCTGGCAAGAAGACATTGTTCTATCATCAAGTCTGAAAAACATCAGAGGAAATGCAAAATGTTTGGAAAGTCTTCAATTCAAGGCTCTTAGGTGGAGCTTTTCAGGGATTTTTCTTATGGAATTTAATTTAAACCAGCTAAAAGTAATGCTAAGCTAAGGGATGTTGAGTTTTTAGCAGAATCCCGTGACCCAGTAAAGACCGACAGACATTCATATATCAGCTTTTCAGACAGGAAGTTGTCTCATTAACATACCTTGTTCTGGCTTACATCATGTTCAAAAGCCTTTGGTCCGAGTGTTTAATCCAGACACAGGTGAAAACATGTTTACAGATTCTGCTGGTGTTTTGAGGATAATGCGGTTCACCGCCTCAGCCCTGATTGGCTGTTTGTGTTTCAGATCAACCAATGGTGGAACAGCTTGAGTGAGGGTCAGAGGACGGTCACAGGTGAGACGGCATCCAAACAAACTGCGGAACAAATTTACATCCAGAATCCATATTAAAATTTAGTCTAATAAACGTTACGATTATAATCTTGACCCCTCTGTCTCTGTGTTGTTGGTCTTTTTCCCAGGGATCATTGCTGCTAACGTCATAGTGTTCTGCTGTTGGAGAGTACCATCTCTGCAGCGCTCCATGATCAAATACTTCACATCCAACCCGGCCTCCAGTGAGTCTGCATGCTCACACTGTTACAAACAGCTTTTTCAGGTCCTCATGGTGGTGGGTTCAAGGCCCCATATTCTGAGGACGTTTTAGATTCAGCTTTTAAACAGATCAAACCAACAAGTCTAACTGTTGCTGACTGTTGTGTCTATCTGACTGTTGTCTTTTTCTGTCGGTTGTCCATATCTGACTGTTGTCGCTTGTCTGTATCTGACTGTTGTCGCTTGTCTGT
>NW_022280678.1:18077-21619 GCF_004355925.1 Anarrhichthys ocellatus | reverse complement strand
CTGGGTTTAGCATGCTAACGTTAGCTGGTAGCTAACAGAGCTGTTTGTTTGGTTCTATCTTCATATATCAACACACTTTAATCGCTCAATTATCCGTGTTTTTTTTAAATACACTCAAGATAATTAAATATTGCTTTAAGTTTTACAGGTTTCATTTCAGTACTTGTGTCTCTGTTGGCAGCTCTATGTTTCACTGTAAATACGAATAGAGAGCCTCGCAGGTACCGACAGGTCAGTCCAGAGGACTCACTCTGAAGTGGAACAAAACAGCTCCAGTAATCAGCATGTGACTTTCCTCTTCACATACGACTACTGTACATCTCACTGGGAGCTGTTTCTGTACTAAAACACATGGAAGTTCATGAGCTGAATGACAGTTTCTTTACTGTACAAGATCACTTCTTTATGCAGGGATGTTGAAGTAGGCTTCAACAGTCAGTAATTGCTAATATAAAAGGAGTGATTACAGTGAGACAGACTTATGTGTCTGAACAGTGACAGTCATGTTTAGATGAAGCTCAGTCTAAGGACACATCAACATTAACAGCTTGTGTGGCTGGTTGACACTTAAACAGTGACAGGAAACTTCACAAGTCCCACGTTTTGGGGATTTGTTTTAGCTCAAGGAATCTTTTCATGAAGCGCCGTCGACAACAACTTATTAATTTTTCGTTCCAATGAATTCAATAGAAACCATTAACGTATGGATTTAAAAGTGACACAGAGTACTTAAGGTTCAGACGGACACAAACATGATTTTTAGGAGTTCGTCTTCACTACTTCTTTATCCTGAGGACCTTCAGTGAACGTGGCCGCTGGTCTTCTCTGCTTGTTGAATTGTTGTTTGTCCAGCAGGTGGCCTCACAGCTTCCAGCAGAGATGCGGCTTCAGGAAAGCCGCCAAGAAACCAGAATCCAAGAAGGTGGAGGTGGAGCTGGTCCCCCCCCACACAGAGTCCTCGGAGGCTGCGCTCCACCGTCGGACCCCGGCCCCCCATGTGGAGCAGCATCGGACTCCATCGAGGTCCCCCCGGGCCTTCAGCCGGCTCCTCAGACCGCTTGTCTTCACCGTGGGGGTAGGTGTGGTGATGTTAAGCCTGTTGGTGTTGGAGGTGACGTCACAGACGGGTGTTAACTCCATGTCAGTTTACAGGCTGCTCCTTCGGATCCGCGGCCATCTGGCAGTACGAGTCTCTGAAGTCTCGAGTCCAGAGCTACTTCGACGAGATCAGAGCCGATTGGCTGGAGAAGCTGCGTCCTCAGAAACAAGGAGACGTCCGCAAAGAGGTGAGGAGGGTCCAATGATCTCTGATCAGCTCTGACATCTGGTTGAAGTGTTTCAGGTCCAGGTGTGAACGGGAGTCATTTTCCTCTGACATCCTGTGAAATCTGTCTTTTTGTGAACAAATGTTGTCGACCGACTAGTGCTGGGCGGTATACCGGTTTTAATTTCCCGTACGATATGAATTTTTCATATACCGTCATACAGCCGAAACAACTTCTGTCGCTCTTCAACAGGCAGCAAAATATATTGTTCGCCGCTGGGAGCGTTACGGTCGGAGCTAGGTGTCTTAGCTGTATTGAGAGGGAACTCTAGTCATTGTCATAACTTTATAACAACAATTAACAACCCACAACTAACGCTCTTTAACACGGCAAAACACCACGACACAACAGTTTGTGACAGATAAACAATTTGTAGCACTAATAATTGTACATTTATAAAATTTCACCGCCGAACTGCATGCTGGGTACAGCTAGCTAACAACAGTCTGCTAACAGCTGTGAGAGGCTCTGTCGCTCCAGTAACGTTACATTAAAGAACAGAACAGAGCGATGCAGGATGAACAAAGACTGAACAACAAAAGGTATTTTGGTCAGACACATATGCAACGCTGATTACCGTAATATGTGTGGTATTTGTTATAAATGTACGTTGGTACATGGAGGGTGATAAGCTTCTTCTTCTTCTTTAAATTCCATTGGCGGATCGCAACCAACTTGCATAGGTGCATACTGTACCAGAGTGTGCATTTTCAGGGTAACCTTTTCTTCACTGTTCTGATAATAATATATATACAGTTGTGTGAAAAAGTGTTTGCCCCCTTCCTGATTTCTTATTTTTTTGCATGTTTGTCACACTTAAATATTTCAGATCATCAAACAAATTTAAATATTAGACAAAGATAACACAAGTAAACACAAAATGCAGTTTTTAAATGAAGGTTTTTATTATTAAGGGGGAAAAAAATCCAAACCTACATGGCCCTGTGTGAAAAAGTGATTTCCCCCTAAACCTAATAACTGGTTGGGCCACCCTTAGCAGCAACAACTGCAATCAAGCGTTTGCGATAACTGGCAATGAGTCTTTTACAGCGCTGTAGAGGAATTTTGGCCCACTCATCTTTGCAGAATTGTTGTAATTCAGCCACATTGGAGGGTTTTCGAGCATGAACCGCCTTTTTAAGGTCATGCCACAGCATCTCAATCGGATTCAGGTCGGGACTTTGACTAGGCCACTCCAAAGTCTTCATTTTGTTTTTCTTAAGCCATTCAGAGGTGGACTTGCTGGTGTGTTTTGGATCATTGTCCTGCTGCAGAACCCAAGTGCGCTTCAGCTTGAGGTCACGAACAGATGGCCAGACATTGTCCTTCAGGATTTTTTGGTAGACAGCAGAATTCATGGTTCCATTTACCACAGCAAGTCTTCCAGGTCCTGAAGCAGCAAAACAGCCCCAGACCATCACACTACCACCACCATATTTTACTGTTGGTATGATGTTCCTTTCCTGAAATGCCGTGTTACTTTTACGCCAGATGTAATGGCACATACACCTTCCAAAAAGTTCAACTTTTGTCTCGTCAGTCCACAGAGTATTTTCCCAAAAGTCTTGGGGATCATCAAGATGTTTTCTGGCAAAACTGAGACGAGCCTTTATGTTCTTTTTGCTCAGCAGTGGTTTTCGTCTTGGAACTCTGCCATGCAGGCCATTTTTGCCCAGTCTCTTTCTTATGGTGGAGTCATGAACACTGACCTTAATTGAGGCAAGTGAGGCCTGCAGTTCTTTGGATGTTGTTCTGGGGTCTTTTGTGACCTCTTGGATGAGTCGTCGCAGCGCTCTTGGGGTAATTTTGGTCGGCCGGCCACTCCTGGGAAGGTTCACCACTGTTCCATGTTTTCACCATTTGTGGATAATGGCTCTCACTGTGGCTCGCTGGAGTCCCAAAGCTTTAGAAATGGCTTTGTAACCTTTTCCAGACTGATAGATCTCAATTACTTTGTTTCTCATTTGTTCCTGAATTTCTTTGGATCGCAGCATGATGTCTAGCTTTTGAGGATCTTTTGGTCTACCTCACTTTGTCAGGCAGGTCCTATTTAAGTGATTTCTTGATTGAGAACAGGTGTGGCAGTAATCAGGCCTGGGTGTGGCTAGAGAAATTGAACTCAGCTTTCCAAAGATGTGATAAACCACAGTTAATTTATGTTTTAACAGGGGGGGCAATCACTTTTTCACACAGGGCCATGTAGGTTTGGATTTTTTT
>NW_022280678.1:0-3077 GCF_004355925.1 Anarrhichthys ocellatus | reverse complement strand
TTGTGTTATCTTTGTCTAATATTTAAATTTGTTTTATGATCTGAAACGTTTAAGTGTGACAAACATGCAAAAAAATAAGAAATCAGGAAGGGGGCAAACACTTTTTCTCTCTCTCTCTCTCTCTCTCTCTGGGTACGGAAAGTATTCAGACCCCTTTAAATTTTTAACTCTTTGCTTCATTGCAGCCATTTGCTAAAATCAAAAAAGTTCATTTTATTTCTCATTAATGTACACTCAGCACCCCATCTTGACAGAAAAAAACAGAAATGTAGAAATCTTTGCAAATTTATTGAAAAAGGAAAAACTGAAATATCACATGGTCATAAGTATTCAGACCCTTTGCTCAGTATTGAGTAGAAGCACCCTTTTGAGCTAGTACAGCCATGAGTCTTCTTGGGAATGATGCAACAACCTTTTCACACCTGGATTTGGGGATCCTCTGCCAGTCTTCCTTGCAGATCCTCTCCAGTTCCGTCAGGTTGGATGGTGAACGTTGGTGGACAGCCATTTTCAGGTCTCTCCAGAGATGCTCAATTGGGTTTAGGTCAGGGCTCTGGCTGGGCCAGTCAAGAATGGTCACAGAGTTGTTCCGAAGCCACTCCTTTGTTATTTTAGCTGTGTGCTTAGGGTCATTGTCTTGTTGGAAGGTGAACCTTCGGCCCAGTCTGAGGTCCAGAGCACTCTGGAAGAGGTTTTCTTCCAGGATATCTCTGTACTTGGCCGCATTCATCTTTCCTTCAATTGCAACCAGTCGTCCTGTCCCTGCAGCTGAAAAACACCCCCATAGCATGATGCTGCCACCACCATGTTTCACTGTTGGGATTGTATTGGGCAGGTGATGAGTAGTCCCTGGTTTTTTCCACACATACCGCTTAGAATTAACGCCAAAAAGTTCAATCTTGGTCTCATCAGACCAGAGCATCTTATTTCTCATAGTCTGTGCGGGCTATGCGGGCTTTCATATGTCTTGCACTGAGGAGAGGCTTCCGTCGGGTCACTCTGCCATAAAGCCCCGACTGGTGGAGGGCTGCAGTGATGGTTGACTTTGTGGAACTTTCTCCCATCTCCCTACTGCATCTCTGGAGCTCAGCCACAGTGATCTTTGGGTTCTTCTTTACCTCTCTCACCAAGGCTCTTCTTCCACGATTGCTCAGTTTGGCTGGACGGCCAGGTCTAGGAAGAGTTCTGGTCGTCCCAAACTTCTTCCATTTAAGGATTATGGAGGCCACTGTGCTCGTAGGAACCTTGAGTGCTGCAGAAATTATTTTGTAACCTTGGCCAGATCTGTGCCTTGCCACAATTCTGTCTCTGAGCTCCTTGGGCAGTTCCTTCGACCTCATGATTCTCATTTGCTCTGACATGCACTGTGAGCTGTAAGGTCTTATATAGACAGGTGTGTGCCTTTCCTAATCAAGTCCAATCAGTTTAATTAAACACAGCTGGACTCCAATGAAGGAGTAGAACCATCTCAAGGAGGATCAGAAGAAATGGACAGCATGTGAGTTAAATATGAGTGTCACAGCAAAGGGTCTGAATACTTATGACCATGTGATATTTCAGTTTTTCTTTTTTAATAAATTTGCAAAAAATTTCTACATTTCTGTTTTTTTCTGTCAAGATGGGGTGCTGAGTGTACATTAATGAGAAATAAAATGAACTTTTTTGATTTTAGCAAATGGCTGCAATGAAACAGAGTGAAAAATTTAAAGGGGTCTGAATACTTTCCGTACCCACTGTATATAAATAAATAAGTAATTAAATTAACTAATTAACTAAAGAAATAACTAAAGAAATAAACCTAAACAACACCTACTAACAACTAAATCCTACGGTCTAATCCCGTTTCTTTCCTTGGAGGGGTTTAAGACCCAGGGGAATGTAGGTGAAGGAAACAGGAAGTGACGGAATGGAAACAGCTGTTCACCGCTCGCTGGCCGGCCGTTTCTTTTCGACGTTAATTAATTAATGCTTTAACGCGGGAAAATAAATACCGTGATATACCGTGAAACCACCAGAATCTTACAAAATACCGTGATATACATTTTTGGTCATACCGCCCAGCCCTACGACCGACCCACCAAAGAGAAAACGTCAAGGATTCATTTGAAAATTGTGCCTTTAAATCAGCGTAGTGTGTCCTGGTGGGTCACAGATGTGATGGTCCGGTCTTTCAGATTCTGGCAAGAAGACATTGTTCTATCATCAAGTCTGAAAAACATCAGAGGAAATGCAAAATGTTTGGAAAGTCTTCAATTCAAGGCTCTTAGGTGGAGCTTTTCAGGGATTTTTCTTATGGAATTTAATTTAAACCAGCTAAAAGTAATGCTAAGCTAAGGGATGTTGAGTTTTTAGCAGAATCCCGTGACCCAGTAAAGACCGACAGACATTCATATATCAGCTTTTCAGACAGGAAGTTGTCTCATTAACATACTTTTGTTCTGGCTTACATCATGTTCAAAAGCCTTTGGTCCGAGTGTTTAATCCAGACACAGGTGAAAACATGTTTACAGATTCTGCTGGTGTTTTGAGGATAATGCGGTTCACCGCCTCAGCCCTGATTGGCTGTTTGTGTTTCAGATCAACCAATGGTGGAACAGCTTGAGTGAGGGTCAGAGGACGGTCACAGGTGAGACGGCATCCAAACAAACTGCGGAACAAATTTACATCCAGAATCCATATTAAAATTTAGTCTAATAAACGTTACGATTATAATCTTGACCCCTCTGTCTCTGTGTTGTTGGTCTTTTTCCCAGGGATCATTGCTGCTAACGTCATAGTGTTCTGCTGTTGGAGAGTACCATCTCTGCAGCGCTCCATGATCAAATACTTCACATCCAACCCGGCCTCCAGTGAGTCTGCATGCTCACACTGTTACAAACAGCTTTTTCAGGTCCTCATGGTGGTGGGTTCAAGGCCCCATATTCTGAGGACGTTTTAGATTCAGCTTTTAAACAGATCAAACCAACAAGTCTAACTGTTGCTGACTGTTGTGTCTATCTGACTGTTGTCTTTTTCTGTCGGTTGTCCATATCTGACTGTTGTCGCTTGTCTGTATCTGACTGTTGTCGCTTGTCTGT
>NW_022280677.1:19459-21677 GCF_004355925.1 Anarrhichthys ocellatus | reverse complement strand
GGGCTTGGAGCTGAGAGCCGCAGACAGGAAGTCAGAAGGTGTGGAGAAACCAACACATTGTTGAGCAGTGATGTGCGGTGAGGTTTGTGGCTGGTGAGGCACTGACTCTTTCAGAGTCAGATTTACAAATATATCTTAAATCACCATTCAATTGGCAGCTTGCACATTGACTACTGGTTGTTTTTCATATTTCATATCAGCATTCTTTACACACACACATAGGTAAGGAACATATTTGAATGCACCAGGAGAGTGTGCGCCGCGACCTGCGACCTGCGACCTGCCCCACCAACCAGTTTCAGAAGCAAGGTCCCGCGAGAATCTGCGTAACAACCACGGATTTATAAAGAGAACAACAAACACGTAAAAGGTTACTTTAAGGTTACTTTAAAGGTTACTGACCTGTTGGTCATATTTCCCTGTCTTTTGAGAATTGTTTAAGCTTAGATATAAGAAGAAGAGAAGTGCACACCCCCTTCATTGAGGCAGAGGTACTGCGTGCCTCCCCTCTGCTTTCTCACTGCGGCTTCTGTCAGATCAGCAACAACTGAATATATTCTACACATGTGAAATACATGACCTGTTCTATGGAAAGAAAGGACATATAATAATACAAGTGTCGACAAATATTACACTGGTGACAAACAATGAGAAAGCAAAAGCCACGCGCTCAACCCAGTTTGTTAGGGATTGCGATCTGTTCACATGTCTCCTCTCTGTTTGAAGAGGACATGCGCAAATTCAGCGATTTTGACTCTAAAAATGATAAAAATTATTGAAATCATACAGAAATTACATTTATAGCACAGATCAGTAGAGAAGTATTATTTATTTTACTTTGATCATTATTTGTTTTTTACTTTTCATGGTAGAAACCATCTGGATGTGAGAGGAGCTCCTCTGCTCCCTGAGCTCCTTCTTCTTCAGCTGCAGGACCACCCAGCTTATAAAGGACACATCTCAAGTCTAAAAGCGAACCTGTCGCCGGCGACAGAAAGTGACGTCAGAATTCAAATTACCGTAATTCCTCAACCATTTGCGCAATCGACGTAATTCCAACGGATTCTGAAACCTGAGAAGCGGAGCTTTGCAGTGATATATACATTACGGTAATGGAGAAACCAGGGGCGCGAAGAGGCTGTGGGAATGTTTGTGAGCGGAACAGAGCAGGAAGGAGAGCAGCTCCGAGTGAGTACAGCTTTTGACTATTGTTGAAGTGTTTCTGCGATGTTTCACAGGTGTTTTAGTGGTGTTTTCTTCATAGATTATATTGTAGTGTTGTAAATAATAGTATTAGTGTTGTTTCTGAGAGTTTTTGAGGTTTTTTTTTGCCGGCTTTTTCGCCACCATGTCGAGGAGTCCACGAGGCAGAGGAAGGAGAGTCCCCTCAGACGTTTGGAGGAGGATGGACATAGGAGACAGGAGGAATGTCGCCATCTCAACCACAGTAAGTAATTCAGTTTGTATACACTGGATATTTATTCCCAGCTTTATTACAATAATGTTTTTCAATATCTAGTAAATATAACAGCCTGTAGCATGGACACTGAAAGCTCGAGGCAAACAAAACTGTTTGAGAATATGTAAAATAGGTTGAACTTCATTTTTGTAATCTCAAAAGTTCTGTTCATGTACATTTACAATTGTTTATAAAGAGAAACTGATGAAAATTCAAATCCGTTTATTTACTTTTTTGTTATTACACACTTGTTTTAAGCATTTATAACATATAATAATGAAATACTTGCCTGGTTTTGAAAGTTACATTTCTCCTGAAAAAAGGAGCAAAATAATTTTCAAAAAGGACATTGTCTAACATATTTATTGAAGAAAAAAGACAAAAAGAAAAGATGGACCTTCATAACTACAGTGAATGTCATCCTCGTTTCCTTCACTTGGGTCCTTTCCTTGCGTCTTTGTCCCTCCCACCAGGGATGCATGGAGGAAACCATGCAAGGAGAGAGGAAACGAGGAAACATGTTTTAGGAGACATGAGACGTCTTTTCCTCAGGTGCGTCACGTGAAGCGACGTCTGTTCCTGATGACGGTGCTGATGATCACAGCTGATCAGCTGTCAGTCGGCTTTAACAGCTGGAGAGACTTTTGATAAGTTAGTGTGTGTTCACATGATCACTGTACTTAATAACAGTAACTAATAACACTAATAACTCATAAAGACACACAGTAATCACCACTGTACTTAATAACAGTAACTAAT
>NW_022280677.1:8624-19449 GCF_004355925.1 Anarrhichthys ocellatus | reverse complement strand
CTAATAACACTAATAACTAATAAAGACACACAGTAATCACCACTGTAGAGGTGTTTCTCTCTGTAGTCTGTTAAACTGTGTTCTGTGTTCTGTTCATACCCAGTGAGCACTAACCCGGATTTCAACGTTGATTTCTGGTTGAAAACGCGTTGAAATGGGGTCTGAACGTCTTAGACGTATTTTCACCGTCTCTTCAACCGGCTAAATTACGGTTACAATATCAACGTGTCACAAAACACCAATTTCTTTAAAATATTGATGGTTTGTTCAGTTGTAGGTTGAAAGAGACGCGATGTTGGTTACTTTAAACGTATTTCTCCAAAATCATATTAGGCTGGCCGGTGATATGTGGTCTACACGAAGACGTGATTTCAACGCATTTAATGTTTCATATAAAACGTCGTAAATATGGAACTATAGACTGTGTGCTGTCAACAAGAAGCTCCCAGGACATCTAATGAGAGCAGAGCACATTCTGTGATCGCTGCGGATCCGCACATCGAACGCGTCGTTTTCACGTTCAAATACTGCAGGCAGGTAACAGGCAGCCTACTATTAGGACCCAGGCAGCAGGGGGCATACCATTAGGACCCAGGCAGCAGGGGGCATACCATTAGGACCCAGGCAGCAGGGGGCATACAATTAGGACCCAGGCAGCAGGGGGCATACCATTAGGACCCAGGCAGCAGGGGGCATACCATACAATGGGGTGGGAGGTTCACCTCTCCTCCTGAGCTCAGACACACCTGAGAGAGCAGCTGATCAGCCTCGAGGCGAGCCTTTGTTTGGTGACTGATTTAGTAAGTTCTCTTTCTTTCCTTTTTTAAACATGTTTAAAAGCATGACGTTAAGAGTGAAATTGTAGAAACATGATGTATTCTTTTTAGGCCATAGCATTAAATCAAAGGTGTTATCTGCTCGAGGGGACGTGGTCTAGAAACATAGATAATTACTTTTACATTGTATGTTCTATCAAATGTTTGTGTAAAGGTTCCTTTCTGTATAATTGTTCCTCTTTAGTTTTAAAGACGCTACAGTGGGGGGGTGTCCAAACGTCTTTCAAAGAGGGCCAACAGTCCCTGCTGACATTATTTTAAACAATACAAGTAGCCTATACATACATTGTTATTTAATCATTTTATTTTCAATGACAGCAAATAGCAATGTAACCAAATGTGAGCATTCATGTGTGAACACATCTCAACAACTATTCTGTTTCTTTCACATCCTGAAAGTCAGATAACACAAAGAACAAGCCATCTAAAAGCTAAGTACATAGAAACCGATCAATGTTCTCACCTCAAGACAATCTTAAATATGACTTAGTGAGGGTAATGAAAAGCTGTCTCTAAAAATAGCACTAGTCACCATGGAGCTCCGTCTAAAATTGTAGTTGCTGTTCTTTTTTAATCAAAAACGCTTGTATTAGTGTCCCGTTGGCGCCAGACGCGCGCCGCGAGCACACCCCGTCGTCAGGTCTGTAAATCCTCGGAACAGGCCGCGGGGCAACAACTCAGAGGTGGCGGGGGTAGAGGCGAGGCAACGCAATCTGACCGAAAAGGCCCAGACTAGAGGTTTGAACGCGGGCGCTCGAAGAGGCTCGCGCGCCTCGGAGGGTTGGATCCCCCGCTCGGCTATAGACGAGACTTTTTACTAGTTTCTTCGTGGAGACAAAGGTAGCATTGGAAAAGCTGGTGTCGGTGACAACAGACGGGGCTCCCGCGATGACGGGCCGGCATGCAGGCTTCATTGCGCAATGCAAAGGTGACCCAGACTTCGCAAAATGTCTACATTACCACTGCATCATTCACCAGCAGGCACTATGTGCAAAAGTAACCGGCTTTGATCACGTGATGATACAAAAATATCAGAGATGTGATACCTCTGACTTTCAAATGTTGAAACAGATTAACAGAAATAAAAGTTGCATGTTTAAATATGTATGTGTAGCTATACCATCATTGTTGTGGAAATCATTCTTAATAATTATTGTGAAGAATAATTAACTGACATGTGATCAGACAGTCTCTTCACATATATTATTATTATTATTATTAAGGTGATCTGTGCAACTTTGTTATTCAGGAAGTTTGTATCAAATAAGTAGCCCTCCGTACTACTCGGTACCCTTGAAGTAGCTCTGTTTAAAAAAGGTTGGTGACCCCTGATCTAGCGCCATCATCAGGTCAAAACTATAATACTTATGACATATTCCCATCAGCCTCAGCTGTGCTTTGTTTATTGCTCATTAACAGATGTTAGCACACTAACCTGATCAACATTAAACATCTTTAGATTTCAGTTAGTCAGTAAAACCGAACTAAAGACAATAACTGGTGTTCACTTTTTAATTCCAGGAGGTTTCACCAAGTCAAATCTGTTCTGAACATGTGGGAAAGATAACATGTTAAAATCATATTCAAACATTAATTTTTTCAGTTATTCATTTTACAAATCTTCAAACCTTCTGGTCCTGCTTCATGTCAATGTTCAGAACATTTTAAAGGTTTTGTTTGCGTCTGATTTATCTTCAAATAAATGGTTGTTATACATTATAACATCTGATTTAGAGCTTTGGTATGCTGAAAATGTTCCTGTTGTAATTGTTAGAATATTGTGTTGTGATCACATTTGTTGAACTAAAAACCTCCATAAACGATGCAGAGTTGACTTGTACTTTCTCTGCCTTGCACACAAAAAGCTGCCTAACATCATCTTCTCACGACATTTTATAGACCTCACAAACATTCCTTAAATGTCCCAGTCAGAGAGGTCAAAGGTCAGTTTAACCCCATCCTCAGCTTCACTTCACCAGTCCAGCAGAGGGCAGCACCGGCCTGGTTCAGTGGTGACTGCTGAAGCCAAAACAGACCTCAGAAATATTGATCAATTAATCAAGAGGAGAACCATGAAAGAATAAACACTGAAGTGAATATGAAGGTTGCAACACACAAGCTCTTTCCAGCTTTATTTCAGGTGGAAATAATAAGATGTTAAAAATTTACAGCTTCCAGCTCCTTAATTATCTGTTTATATATCAAAGTTAATTGAACAAAATAATCAAACAAAAACGAGACATTTTAGAGACAAAACAAACAATCCATTAATCAACTAAATAATTATTTATAATGAAAATAACAGTTAGTTGCAGAACTGGATTCCAGCTGATTTAGTGGCACATTATTGAATGTATGAAGTCACATTTTTAAAGTTTTGAGTGACACATCTTTAACTCTTTCATGCATTAAAGCAGTGGTTCTCAACTGGTCTGGTTGCGGGACCCACCATCACCCCTTAATGACAAGCCACGTCCCAAATTTTATATATATATATATATATATATATATATATATATATATATATATATTCAAGAAGTCTAGTAGTAGTAACGTCTGTGTAGTAAACAACTGTCAAATCAAATAAAGAAAGTACACATCAATTATATTTTAACAAATATTATTCTCATTTTTCAAATGTAACTGGATGGATTATAAATAATACATAGAAATACATGAATAAATGTTCTTCTCATTTCAAGTAAAATAACGGCTGGATTAAAAAATAAATTACGTAAGAAAATTCATTTTAGAAAAGTTATTTTCACTGAATTGCGCTGCAGCTTTAAATTCAGTTAATTTCTCTCTTTTGGAGATCGTCCTATGATTTGACTTTCACAACTCACACCTCAACAGTCCTGCTCTGCTGTCTGTATCCTCGTCTCTCTCCGTGTGTCACGGTGTGTGTACATCTCACTGAGTCAGGAAACTTGTCAGAATACACACATTTGATTGGCTGAGCTGCATCACGTGATGTGATTCACAACGCACTGGTCGGTGTTTTTCCTGCACCGCTGAACAAGTGCCGTAAATGCTGGAATAATTCCGCTGCATAAAAAATGCCCTTCAAAACAAAATCACTTTTTTTTGTTTTTTTTTGTCAGGCAAAGGCCCGCGACCCACTTTTGGGTCGCGACCCACCAGTTGAGAATCACTGCATTAAAGCATCAGTTTAGCACCTGTTTTGTACCTTTTTATAAAGTCTTACTATTCTCCATTGTTGCCTCAGGACTGAACTCTTCTTCAGGCTAAATCAATGCTAATCAATGCGTATCTCCAATGACAACTCACCCAAAGCAAAGTATGAAACTCTGGAGTAAATTCTGCTTGTGAAGAACAGAGTGAAAGCTTTTAAATGCTGGTTTGACCTACGATCCTCTGGAGTCCCTGAATGTCACATCTCAGCAGCTCCATTATGTTCAAAAGCTGATAAACAATGAAGTCGAATTTAATAGAATCAGCTTTCTCTGTTTGAACCCCGGCCTCTGTTCAGAGGAGTTTAATGTTCACATCATAATTTGGCTCATTATGCTTCTTAATCACACTTATGACATTGTGTATAATATGAATACATTTCTCCTTCACTTTGCAATAAAACAACCATGTAGACCTTTAACTGAAGTCATTCTTCTTTATGCAAAAACTCAATAAAATAAATTCATGTTTCCAGTAAAGTCTGAGGATGAAGCAGAGAAAGTTCCTCATCCATCATGAAGGAACCACAGAGCTCTTCAAACTTCATGGACACTTCCTCTGGTCTCTGTCCGTCTGGATCACTGAGGCGCTTCATGTCGGATCCCACCAGAGAAAAGACCTCTTTAAGGTCCACGCTTGTTTCCTAGAGGAAGGTACTCTCAGTCTCCTGGTTCTGGTAGACCACCTCCTGCCTTTCAGTGTACAGCTGCTCCATCCTCTGGAAGGCCTGGTGGCCCTTTTTACCTGCACACAACAGATAGAGATCATAATAATAATAACATCATTACATACTAATGAATTAAAATATGATTCATGTTTGTACCAAAAGAGAGGACAGTTTCTCTGGCAGCGCTGCAAAGATCTTCATCAGCTGATCTCCACAAATCTGATATGTGGTCCACGCTCTCTGTGGCCCTGAGGCATTTAAGAGCCAGACAGGAGCCATGTTGGATCTGAACATCAGGGCTCTTCAAACTCTCTGTGTAGTAAACTATGGCCTGGAGGAGGAGGAGGAGGAGGTTAACACAGATCTCTGGTGTACCTTACTCCTGAAGGCCTTGCAGCCTGCATAGTAAACAATATGTATATTAATATGCATGTTAAATGTTAGCATGCGGTGGCCTCTACCTGACTCCTGAAGGCCTTGCAGCCTGCAGCTCTACACAGACAGCTGGCTGCAGCTTTGCAGACTTTGTGGTTGGAGTCGACCTGCAGCGCGGCCAGAGTCTGCAGTGTGCATCTCAGTGGGAGGAGCTCTGTGATGCTCCGCCTCCTTAGCTTATTTAGAGCCCGCCTCCTTTTGGGGCTCCTCAGGGCTGACAGGATGTACTCTGAAACACGGTAGAGACCACCAGAACATCACAACTGAAACGTTTTCACTTTAAATCTCATCTAATCTTTCTGACACTCCCTGTCCTACTTGGGCCCTAAACTCCACCCGCCTGGTGTTCAAAGTGAGTTAAAACAAACATCACAGACTTTATCCGTCTCAGATAAGCACAAACACACAGTGTTGTTGTTGTTTGAGCACTTTTATGTGTTGTTCTGTGCAAATAAAAAAAGTAGTGTCGCAGTTTAATAAGCAGCAGACGTCAACATGCTGAAGCCACACGAAGAAGGAAAGGAAACAAGGGGAGCTGGAGGGAAGGAAGGAAGTGTTTTTGTGTGTTCACATGTGATTAATGATGAATTGTGTGGTTGTTGATACTTTATACACACACACACACACACACTGAACATCAGAAGAGTTTGAGTTTCTTCACATAGATTTATTTTTTTCTCTAAACTCATATACAAGTGGTTTGAAGTGGGCGGGGCCAGTTTGGTGACGTAATGTGATTGGTCGGCTGCTGACTGTTAGAATGATCTGGTCCAATCACTCGTCCACGCGGTCTCAGATTAGCCACGTTTTTGAGTGTAAACTTTGAATAAATAGTCATGAATATTTTATATTATAGAATATTTAATATTTGTATTCAGAGGCATGAAAATAAAATTAAGAGGGCAAAAATGAGTTTTCTTCCGCTGCAGAGGAGAAAGTGACAGGAATATAATATGATATAATAATAATAATAATATGATATAATATAATAATATGATATAATAATAATATAATATAATAATATGATATAATAATAATATAATAATAATATGATATAATAATATAATATGATATAATAATATTATAATAATATAATATGATATAATAATAATAACAATATAATGTATAATAATTATAATATAATATAATGATATAATAATATTATATAATAATACTATAATAATAATATAATATTATATAATAATACTATAATATAATAATACTATAATAATAATAATCTCTGCAGTGTTTTAAAAAATTTTTAATTTTTGCAGTTCACATAAAGAAATGAAAAGGCAGCGCTATCATTCTATTATTATGATGGTGGAATATTAGCGTTTGACTCATTCATTAACATGTGATTTGTTTATTAACAGATCTTTATGGCGTGAAGATGAAGAGGAGCCAGAGACACGTTGAGTCGCTGTTGTTACTGCTCCGTCCTGTTAGTTTAGCTTCATCTGTAGAATATTCACTGAACTACTAATGATTTACTACTTTAGACTAAAACACATTTTCACTGTTTGAAAACGAAATTTAATTATTCAGCATTTTTACAACATATTCATGACTGTTAAGATGCACGGCTCGTAAACGTATACCTAAAATATTCATTTAAAACATTAAATAATATAAAGTGAACATCTAATAACTGATGCATTTGTATATTTGTGTCTTTGTTTCATTTTTGTCTTAAAATATTAAATCGGATGCTAAATGCTAACCCGGCCAATAAAATGCAATAATCTTAAATTATTGTAAATATCAAACACAACCACAAAATAACGGCGTGTAAGTACACAGGAGAATATATATACATTCATTTATTTCTGTTTGTACAAACGTGGTCGGGTTATATTAAATATGTTTTGGTTGTGAAATTAAAAATATATATATTTTAACATTTTCAAAAGTTATTTTAAAGCTCAAAGCATTAAAGATGATCAAGAGTTTTCAATGAAACTACTTCCTACCAAAGAAAATAGTTTATGAAATTAAAACAGACAAAATAAATAAATGTCATTTAAGAAGAATTCCCTCAGGTGATTCAGGTGATTCAGATGATTCAGATGATTGATGTGATTCAGGTGATTCAGGTGATTCAGGTGATTCAGATGATTCAGATGATTGATGTGATTCAGGTGATTCAGGTGATTGATGTGATTCAGGCGATTCATGTGATTCAGGCGATTCATGTGATTCAGGTGATTCATGTGATTGATGTGATTTAGGTGATTGATGTGATTCAGGTGATTGATGTGATTGATGTGATTCAGGTGATTGATGTGATTCAGGTGATTGATGTGATTCAAGTGATTCAGGTGATTGATGTGATTCAGGTGATTGATGTGATTGATGTCAGTGGAGAGTTGTAAAGAAGACAAACGTTCTCTGGAGAGACGTGAGACGTGATCTCCCAGCTGCTGGACGCTGCAGCGCTTCAGATACACACACAGCTGGAAGAGAGTCACTCTCTCTGGGCTGCAGACTGGACGAAGGCCGGGTACCGACCCACAGACCGCCTGGAGCTCCTGGAGGAGCTGAGAAAAGACTGAGGAGGAGGAGGAGGAAATAAAGGAGTTCAGCTCCGTCTGTGAAACACTGATCAGAGATGAGGAGCTGAGGGACTTTAGTTCTTGTTTTCTGCTGAAGGAGAATCTCCAGTAAAACTTTACAGGAAAATCAATCGAGTTTGTTCATCAACCTGCTGAGTTTCTTTTCTCTTTCAGCAGATTCAATGTGGACCAACGGTGTGGAAGCCCATCTCCACCACTGAGGAAACAATAAGATCCTGTAAGTCATTATTATGACTTACTATCTCATTATTATGACTTACTATCTCCTTACTATCTCATAATAATGACTTACTATCTCATTATGACTTACTATCTCATAATGACTTACTATCTCATTATAATGAGATACTATCTCATTATAATGAGATACTATCTCATTATTATGAGATAGTATCTCATTATTATGAGATAGTATCTCATAATAATGAGATAGTAAGTCATTATAATGACTTACTATCTCATTATTATGACTTACTATCTCATTATAATGAGATAGTAGTTCATTATTATGAGATACTATCTCATTATGACTTACAGGACCTTCATTGTTTCCTCACAGTGGTGGAGATGGGCTTCCATAAAAATGTGACTTGAAGAACACACTTAGAAATATAAACAATGATCACGACACAATGAACGTTCATGTAAATACATTCTGAAACATCTGATTTTTAAACACCACATTTACAGCTCATTCAACAATAAATTACTAAATGTCTTTATGTATTTTATTTAGTGCTGGGCAAGTTAACGCGTTATTATCCCCCCCCCCCCACACACACACACACACACAGACGATCGTCTCGTTACAGGATCAAACGTGACAATATCAAAACACATGTTTTTAAATGAACATATAATCACGTGAGAACAAACTGCTGTTAACTCAACTCTTTATTAGCATAACTTTCTCATGCAGGTTACTGCCACGGTACAGACTACAGGTTCCATGCTTCACCTACACTCCCCTGGGTCCTAAGTCCCTCCATGTACAGCTTCTTATCACCCTCTATGTACCAACGTACATTTATAACAAATACCACACATATTACGGTAATCAGCGTTATGTGTCTGACCACAATATCACAAAATAAATGATTCATTTAAATTATTGTTTTAGAGTTTTTAAAGTGTTTTGTTTGTAATATGTATAATAAGCATCATTTAGTATCACTACTGAGAATTTAACAAACATAAAAACATGACGTAGATATGTTTGTAGTTTTCAAGAAGTATATTTAAATATCATCTCTTACACACATGAAGATAAAGTTATGAACACCGGCTGAATATCTATGATCAGAATCATTATAACTGTGTTATAACTGCTGCTGTGTAAAGGGAATATTGCTGTTAACAACAACCTGATGTGTTTAAAGTGTTTACAAACCAAATGTTATTGACCTTTTGTTCATATAGCAGTACTTTAAAATAAAAGTGCACAATACACTACTTTTGAATCATTATTGAACTTTGCGCATAACAATGCGATTAATCGAGATTAAAAACTGTAATCGTTGCCCAGCACTAATTTTATTACAATAAATTTGTCCCTCAGACTCCGTCTTGTGTGTCGGCTGGTGGAGAACCAGTTCAGAAACATCCCATAATGAAGAGGACGCAGCTCAATGACGCTGTAATAAATAATACAATAACTCAATAATATAATTACAACAATCAGCTCCTACTCAAATGTGTCCGTTCTACCATCATTTTAATGTAATATTATATAACTGATGCAATAAATCAATGCGCATCATCTGAGCTGCAAGGCATTGTGGGAAGTGTAGTAGCAGATGAGATGTGATGAGGAAGACGTACGTCAGGCAGGATGTATAAAGAGAAGGTTCCAGAATAATCATAAAGAAGTGCAGTAAACGAGCTCACAGCTTCAGTACCTTTGTCCGACTGGCCCGGCTGCTTGGCCTTCACCTTGTGGGTGTAACGTTTCTTTAACGTCCTGCAGAACGCGTCGGAGACGCAGCAGAACGGAGAGACGCCGTCCGTCACACAGTCGTCCCAGAACAGCAGCACCTCCCTCGACCTCTGGGCCTCTGGGAGGACTGAGGAGCAGACAGTGAAGGGCTCGTGATTATGGATGTGACTTGATGAGCTCCTGGTTCTGATCGTGTGATTATTCATTCTAACATAGCTGGTACTTTAATATTCACAACCGCCCCCTAATGATGACGGTGTCGTGGGGATGTTTGCTGAGAGGACGAGTGGAGCAACGGATCGGATCAGCACAAAAGAATATCAAGCTTCTAGCCCCCGATACTAATTATTGGTCATTGATGATCCACATGTTTGATTATATCAGCTGGTCTCCAAGGATCCAGAATACCGTCCCAAAAATCATTTGAACGCTCTGAAGTCAGTAAACCATCAACAATACTAAATGTTATACTTCTACTTTGTTATTGTAATTCATAGCATTTTGTACTTTATAAAAATGGGGGGGGGGGGGGGCATAGGGTATAAAGTAATGAACAATGCTATTGTGAAGTCAGTTGACTCCGGACAGCTCGGGTTACTTTTACACTTTGTCATGCAAATAAATCTGCGCGAACTGAAGAAAATCCAAAGTCTGTGGTGTTCTGTGCTCGTTACTGAGTCCTAACAGTGAGATCCTGTCTCACCACGAGTCAGACAGAGAACACTCACTGAGCCGGTAGGTATCGAGTTTGACCATAAAGTCAATGAAGCTGACCCACAACGGGAGGACTCCACGGGGACCTTTGCTCTCCCACAGACTGAACATGAGCTCAACATAAAGGTAAAGCTGGTGTTCTGCATCGGTGGTGTCGGTCTGTGAGGAGGACAGGACGGCTGCGTCCTAAGACCGTAAGATAGTAACTTGTATTCAGTAAGTGTTTTGAGCCCCACTAACTAATTCAAGTTTTAATTATAAGTATAATATAATTCTGAGTGACGTCATTTTGATTAGACTGGCAAACTACTGGATTTATTCATGTTTATCACCAAAACTACATTTTACAGGTGAAATGTGAACACATCATGATAACGTTATAATGTACCTTCAGCCAGTACTCATGTTCACTGAGCAGCAGCAGTGCTGCTAACGTTACTAGCTCTCCTCCTGTTGGTTAGCCGTT
>NW_022280677.1:3970-8614 GCF_004355925.1 Anarrhichthys ocellatus | reverse complement strand
AGCCGTTAGCGGTGCTGCTAACGTTACTAGCTCTCCTCCTGTTGGTTTAAACACTGATTGGTTGTTTACAATGAAACATGATCAGAGATCAGAGACTAGAAACACATGTTCTACTGAATATTGGAGGAGAACCATCGTCAGTAAAACTTTTGATGGTTAACTTAACCTGTGAAATGAATCAGAGGTTCAACATTCTGTAAATCTGAAGCGTGTTTCTGTCTGAAACACAACGATATCTCGTTATGTTTCCCTGTATTTAACCAGAACAGGATGATTCTACACCAAATGAACCTGTTGTACATGATTTCATGTGTTAATCACTTCTCTAGCAGACAGACTAACAGACTCACTGTCTCCAGCAGAGATGCTGCTCTTCTTCTCCAGCAGCACACAACTGATTCTCTGCAGAACGTCAGCTTGGAGAGTCACTTCCTGCAGCAGGTCCGTCCTGGAGGGGCTGAAGTTGGTCGCTGTGATCATCTGAGGAGACGTTTTGATGGTTGGACGTTGAAAAGAGACACAGAAGACGGAAACACTGATGTAAAAAGTTGATGAACGAGGACGAAGCTCATAGAAACACAGCGTACCTGCAGCAGGATGCAACAACTATCCAGGTGAGTCTCAAGAGCCTGGTCGAGACCCCAATTCCCAGAAGTTAGCGGGGCGATGAACGACTCTTCCTCAGGAGTTGATTGGCTGAGTCTCCGCTGCAGAGAGCTGACGCTGAGGGATGAAAACGGAGAGATGTTCAGATATCCGTGCTGTGTATTGATTATTGATCTGTGATCTACTCACCCGCTGTCCTTCAGTCTCAGGCTGCCCAAACAGGAAGTGTTGTCGTCATGTGACAGGAAGTCAAAGCTGCCCAGCACTTCTTCCACAGCGAGCATCTCCTCTGAAGACGAGCCTCTCAGCAGAGAGAGGTTGTTCTGAGAGGTGAACACGTGTTAGAAACATGGAGTACAGATGTGTGTATAAGTACACACACGGGTACCTTCAGGATGGTGGCCAGGTGCAGGACCTGGTGGTCCAGGTGTCTGAGCTCCTTCTCAGAGCAGCTCTGGTTCCTTAAGGTCTTCTCCAGCTGCACCATCAGGGCTCCCACCCGTACGGCCTGGGCCCTGCGCTGGGCACCGCTCACCGCCGGGGGCGGGGGGGCGGCGGCCGCGGGAGAGAAGGAGCTTAAGGTTGGGGGGGTCGGGGCAGAGTCCTGCAACAAACGTGGGGGGGATTAAAATTGGGAGTCCAGAGAGAAGAAACACAAGAGACAAAACAGAGAAAGTCACATCGCACACAACACAATTACATATTCTTTTGTTGTTTGTAACGTATTGATATTGTTATCATATTTCATATCTTGTAAAAACATCTTGTCAGTAATATTTTACGGAGTCACATCTTATGCATATTCATTTTATGTTCTCTGTAATATTCTGAAATTTGAATATTATATCGGTGGAAGCTTCAAATAAGCCCAGTTGGCTTTCTGCCTCTCCCTGCACTGTGATATTATTTATCTATGTTATGTTTGTTTATTTATATTTTATTGTTTGAATTGTGCAAAGTAGATAAACTAAACCATGTCACTTTTAAACTTATGTAGGAACTAAAAGCAGAAGATGTGCTGATCCTGAGAACAAGTGTCATCAAGACTCTGAGGAAACACTTAAACTCACACAAGACTGAAGGATAATAAACTTAAGCGAATTTTATTTTCAGGGATGAATTCTGCAGCTGAATGTGTCGTGACTCTCGTGGAGCCTCCAGGTGGGTTTTACCTGAACCTGGACTGGGTCCTGGTCTGTGTTCTTTCTGAGGATGTCAGGAGTGCTGGACCTGAGTGAAACAGAGACCTCCATTAATCTGTGTTATGATGAGAGGATTCAGCAGGTACACATCTAGACATTAAGACGACACTAAAGTAAAATAATCACCTCTGTAGAGAAACCGTCTGCCTCGTATCTAACTCACTCCCCCACTCCTCCTCCTCCTCCTCCTCCCTCCTTTTCCACGTCTCCTTCTCCTCTGAGACGTCCAGGAGGGACAGCTGAGTCTGGCTTCCTCCCAGACTGGTGCCCCGACTGTGGCTGGAGGGGAAGCTGTGAGTCCGCCTGAGACTGGAGGAACAGATTTGAGATGAAATCTATAATTCAAACATACCTGTAGGGGCTCTGAGTCTGATACCTGTAGGGGCTCTGAGTCTGATACCTGTAGGGGCTCTGAGTCTGATACCTGTAGGGGCTCTGAGTCTGATACCTGTAGGGACTCTGAGCGCTGTGGGTCAGTGTGACGTGTGACGGGTCGGACAGGTAGCTGATCAGAGACACGCCTCCTCTGCTTGGTCGACTTTTAGACACCAGAGACGAGAGGGAACCTTCTTCGTCCTGCAGCTCTCGCATCATCGACTGCAGAGGAAGAAGAAGAAGAACCATGGAGAGAGAAATAAATCATCTATTCTGGGTATCACTACATGTTGTGTTAAGAAGGACCATGTATGAATATACGTGTATGTGTGTATCTGTATACTCACTATGAAGTACTTCTCCGTGAAGGACGGAGTACTCGGTGCCGTCCAGTTGTAAACTGAACTCTTCCTGCTGGACAGTGACAGTCTGCTGACTGAGAGCGGCCTCATCCTCTCAGTACTATCGAAGGGACTGCAGGTACAAATACACACAAATATTTAGATTATAGTAATGATATCTAAAGGTAAAAAAATCATGCGATTAAAAATTGTAATCGTTGCCCAGCACTAATATATATAGTATATATATATATACATACTGTCTATGGGGACATTAAATACAACGCCAGTAAGAGTGCTATCTTGATCTGTAGAACCAGAGAGGACAAATGTCTAAACTTCCCTGACTTCACATTGGCTGATAATAATCTTGGTGTCTGTGATGAAGTAAAATATCTTCATCATTTTATAGCAGAACACATGATGATGATAAAGGCATTTCTAGTTAATGTCGTAGGGTGTCTGCACAACAAACAGTCTGTCACGTTAGTCTGGTCTGTGTACAGATGGAGTGAAGAAGTCTCTGTTCAGAGCATACTGTACTCCATGAGATAAGTACTAAAGAGACCGAGATGGAGGAGTGCTAGTGAAACAAGTCGATACTTTTCAAACGGTTTTAAGAAATCTCATGTATAAATGTATTTGTCGGCTTAATGACTCTGAAAATGAGATCATATTGGTTTTAACCAACATAAGGTTTAGTAGCACATGCTACCAGTCCAGCTGTGGAGACATTGGTACAGCTGTCTCTCTGTAGGGCATTGCTAGGCCTCCGTACTTGTATTGTCTGTGTATGTCATTTTATGTATTTGTCTTATCTGGACCCTGAGTCTGAAATAAAGTCTATCTATCGCAACAATAAACCAGTGAACATTACTGCTCTTTAATATTTGTAGCTTGATGTTCCTAAATGTGATAAACATCTCGTCCTCACATTGTACTTGTTAAAGTGAGTAACCCTGAAACCTGTTCATGAACCTTTTAGTCTCCGTTTCCTGTTGATTCACACATTCTTTTATAGATCACATCATTGTCTCGACCCCTCCATTTATCAGTTCTTATCCTGTCTGTAACTTCACATTTAGATTTTGGGAACATTCACTTCTCTCATGTTGGAGTTTGTCGTCCTGCTTTAAATTCATCTGACGAGTCTTTTATTCTGAAGTTTCTCTTCAAACGTCCCACAGCTGGTTTTGTTAGTTTATGAGCAGCAGAAACACGGATTGAATCTGAACTGGGACTCATATAGAGGCTCTGTGTGTGTGGTGTGTGTGTGTGTGTGTGTGTGTGTGTGTGTTCGGACCTCCAGCGGACCTCCAGCTGGAGTTTGATGGTTCCTAGCTCCGTGACGTCCACCAGCATCAGTTGAGGTTTCGACACGAAGAAGTCTGCGCTGGCACACGTTACCATGCCGACCAGCAGCCAACCCAAACCCTTGGCCTCCGTTACCTGACACAAGACACGAGTCAGCTGACACACGGGTGAGTATTTCTAATACAGCAGTATTCTAGTTCTTTACATTAGTAAAAGTCTTGAATATGTAAATATTGAGCTTTCTTCTCTTCAGCTGCTGTTTAGAAAGCAGCAGCATGAGCCCAGTGCATTCTGGGTAAATATCATGTCTTCCCTTCTACTTCTACCCAGATTATGGACCGACCTTCTTTAAGTACAGGACGAGAGTAAATATACCTACAGAAAGAAGGCATTATGGGTATTCTGTGTGTGTGTGTGTGTTACCTTGATCTCAAAGTTGTGGTGTATGTGTGGGAAGAAGACCATCTCCTCTTCGTCCCAGGACTGCGTGTCGTCTGATTCGATCCTCCCTCTGATCCTCCATCGCTGGCGGCCCAAATGCACCACCACCTGGTGACATCATCGAGACATCATGTGACATCATCGAGACATCATGTGACATCATCGAGACATCATGTGACATCGAGACATCATGTGACATCATCGTGACATCATGTGACATCTTGGAGATGCAAAAAGGTAAACGTCTTCCGACCGACTGAACTTCAACGCTACACTACACTACACTACTAGGTACACTACACACTACTAGGTACACTACACACTACTAAGTACACCACACACTACTAAGTACACCACACACTACT
>NW_022280677.1:0-3960 GCF_004355925.1 Anarrhichthys ocellatus | reverse complement strand
ACACACTACTAAGTACACTACACACTACTAAGTACACCACACACTACTAAGTACACTACACACTATGCTGTAGACTACTAAGTACACTTCTGTAGACTACTAAGTACACTACAGAACCCCCCTTCCCTCTCTCCTCCCGTAGAGAAGAATGAACTATCTCCTTTGCATTGGTTATAGATTGTTGTTCTCATGTTTGACTCTTTTCACTGAAACAGAGTGATGATGATGATGATGATGATCTCTCACCTCGTACTGGTCTCCAGGGCAGAGCCGAGCGAAACCAATCAGACCTGCAGGTTAACACACATGTCAGATAGTTAGTGTGTCACTGATACCTGTGTGTGTGTGTGTGTGTGCGCGAGTGTGTGTGCATGTATGCGGTGTGTGTGTGTGTGTGCGCGTGTGTGTGTGCATGTATGCGGTGTGTGTGTGTGTGTGCGCGTGTGGTGTGTGCGTGTGTGTGCGTGCGGTGTGTGCGTGTGTACCCTTCATCTTGATGTGAAGCTCTCCCAGCAGGATTTCTAACTCTTCCTCCATAACTGACATGTCCTGCAGAGAGAAACTTCACATGAAACACTTTTCTGTTTGTTATGATTCATTGAGTCTCAATACAGGACGTGTATTCTGACCCACAATCCTTTGCACAGCAGATACAAGAGGGTCAAAGTTGTCATGATGAAGTATTATGTCCTAATAGAACTACAACACTATGTTCTCGGTACGGCTGCAGAACGGACTCAATGTAAATATGGAACTTTTGGAACCTTCATGTGTCAAGTGACTGAAGGATGTTCTGTGTCCTCTCTGAGGGTTGAACATGTTCCTCCACAGAGAGAGGAGCCTGAAGGCCTCGTTACCTGGAGTCATGTAGGCGACTGTGGCTAAGTGGATAGCAGGGCCGTCCTTCAATCAGAGGATCGGAGGTTCGATCCCCGGCTCTGGCTCCGCTAGTCGCATGTCGATGTGTCCTTGAGCAAGACACTTAACCCCAAAAATACGGTGTAGAATTGTGATAGAATCTGAATTGTAAGTCGCTTTGGATAAAAGCATCTGCTAAATGACTGTAATGTAATGTCAATAAAGCCTGAATGTGGCTTCACTCTGTATTTATATAACCCTAACGATGATTATAATCGGTGGTTATAATAACCCTACCCGATTATAATAACCCTACGATGACCCGGTACCTGCAGACCGTGTCGGTGGTTATAATAACCCTTACGATGACCTGGTACCTGCAGACCGTGTCGGTTGTTATAATAACCCGATCGATGACCCGGTACCTGCAGACCGTGTCGGTGGTTATAATAACCCTAATCGATGACCCGGTACCTGCAGACCGTGTCGGTTGTTATAATAACCCTAATCGATGACCCGGTACCTGCAGACTGTGTCGGTGGTTGCGACTGAGCTCCAGCAGACTGTCTCTGGAGGCCCTGGAGGACGAAGACAGACAGAAGGCTCTCTTCATGTTGACGGCTCCCTCACAGAGTCTCCACTGGACCCAGTAGGTCTCATACAGCTCCTCCACCTGCAGAGACCAGAGACAGAACCCCATCAACAGAGTCTCTACTGGACCAGTAGGTCTCATACAGCCCTCCCCTGAACCTGAACCCTGACCTGCCTCAGTCCTGTTGAGACCAGCTCCCAGTGAGCTTGTATCTTCACTCACCTGCTGGACACAAAGCTAGAAACAGTTCATGTGAAGGTCTGTTCAATCAGTCGTAACCATGAGGATTGATCAGCATCACATGAACCAAACCATGAACTGAGAGCTTCAGACTGAAGTAGATGTTTTACCTTGCTGATCTGAAACTCTAGTCTTCGTATGTATCTCTCCAAAGCTCTGATCTCCTGGGAAAGAACACACATTTATATTAGTATATTATATTCCTTATTGATCGATATGAAAGCAGTTTGACTCAAAGCTTACCTTCTCTAGATCATACAGGAAGGCCTGGAGACAGAGAAAGTGCATCGTCATCACCACCACCATCATCGTCATCACCACCACCATCATCGTCATCATCACCATCATCATCATCACCACCATCGTCATCATCACCATCATCGTCATCATCACCACCGTCATCGTCATCATCACCACCGTCACCATCATCATCACCATCATCATCACCACCACCATCATCATCATCATCACCACCATCATCGTCATCATCACCATCACCATCATCGTCATCATCACCATCATCATCACCACCATCATCATCATCATCATCACCACCATCGTCATCATCACCACCATCATCGTCATCATCACCACCATCATCGTCATCATCACCACCGTCACCATCATCATCACCATCATCGTCATCATCACCATCATCATCACCACCGTCACCACCATCATCATCATCACCATCACCATCATCACCACCACCATCGTCATCACCACCACCATCATCATCACCACCACTCACACTCTTCCTCTTCCTCTTCTCACCAGTCTGGAGTTTCTCTTGGTTTCTCTCTGCTGTGACGACAGGAAGTCCATCTCAGCCTGGTGACCCTCCAGGTATTCTCTGTAGACAACGTTCATTCATTTACAATCAGAACTCTTTATTGCCAAAGTATGTTATACATACAAGGAATTTGACAGGACGGGTGGTGCAATCAACACAGTGCAAAACGTAGAAACATATTTAAGTTTACAGTAACATAAAATAAACAAGTGAGATGTACAGTAAGTGTAATGTAAAGTGTTGAGTGTGTTTAAATAAAGACACACAGAGGGGGGTGCAGGAAGTTGTCCTGGGGATGACAGAGTGGGGGGGTCCTGGTCTTTGACTGAAGACAGGATTCATTGAGCCTCTAATGATTGTTTAATCTCCTCATGTCGCTTCAATAACTCCTCAAATACAAAACAATAATCTAATAGTTCACCAATAAAATAATAATAATAACGGTGCAAAATATAACAATATAAAAATCTCTCCCATTAATCGTGTCAGGACCAGGAAACAACCTCGGGTTCTCCAAAGCTTCATGTGTCAAAGCTGCATTCTCTCTAGTGTCCACCAGGGGGCGACTCCTCTGGTTGTATAGAAGTCTATGAGAAAATGACTCTACTTCTCTCTTGATTTATTACCTCAGTAAACATTGTAAACATGAGTTTATGGTCTCAATCTCTACTTTCAAGTCTTCTTCAATACAGCATGATGTTCATTTAGTACATTATGGTCCATTGATGCTGATATAACATTGATGCCAAACTATAAACCATCTAATTCATATATATCCATCATTAGATATAAAAGTATTAAAACACACACTTGATCCCATATGAAGCATCAGTACACATAATCTAACCATCACTTCAGCACTAAGTACACCTTTAAGTCCACTAGTAGTCAACATACTTGAGTCCTTTGCGTAGCGCCTTGAAGACCTGGTCCACCTGCTCCGGCTGCAGAGACCAGGTAGCCCCGCCCCCTCTGCTGGGAGACAGGTGCATTCTGGGAGATTTACCTCCGGTCGTGGCTTTGGAGCGGAGAGAGTTACGACCAGAGGACGGCCTGAAAACAGAAACATATACACAAAGAGAGTGAGATGTTACACACATAGATCTTTTATCAGTGAAAAAACAGATTTATTTTATTGTCCTCAAACTGTGTTTTCAATAATCTTCTTTTAACCCTCTGAACCCCAAAACCAGTCGTCAAAACGACATCGTTTATCACAGAAGAAGCTGTAAAACAGACATGATCACCAGATTCTCATCTTTTCGACGGTCCTTGAACATATCATGTGTGAGGATTGCTTCAGGCAACATTAAAATTATGATATTTCATCAAAAATATGCTTCAAATACACAGTTTTGCAGGCTGGTAACAGAGAGCAGAGGCTGTAAATATGTTATATATATATATATATGTATGTATATATATATATGTATATATATATGTATATATGTATGTATATATATATATGTATATATGT
>NW_022280676.1:0-21690 GCF_004355925.1 Anarrhichthys ocellatus | reverse complement strand
ACATACATACTGAGTTGACAGTATGCAGTACATAGAGATTGAGTACGCAGTATGCAGTACATACATACTGAGTTTACAGTATGCAACAAATATTTACTGAAACATTCTTGCAAGGAAGTTGTTCTGAAACACAAATTATAAACTCACCACAACACACTTAACTGAAGATTTAGTTTCCTCATATTCCTTATAATTAATGCAAAACTTCAGAAACTACAGACCCATAAAACTGCACCCGCACTGCTGTGTGTAAACACAGACTGAAGAACACATCTTTATTTACTTTGAGATGATTTTTACTTTGGTTTCCATGAGAACGAGTTTGATGTAAAAGTGAGAGCAAGGGGTCAAACTAAAGTAAACAGGAAGAGTTAGTGCCATATACATATAAATAAATGTCATGAACGCAGTGACAGGCACGAAGGGTGATGATTAAGTACAGTACCAATTTTGTTTGGAGAACCTATCCTATGATCTGTGTTATTGATAGTGACTGAACTCCATCTGTTCCTTCACTCTATCTCTCTCTCTCCAGCTCCAGGTGTAATTACTGTAATCAACTGGCAGCCTCACATCTCACGTCTGCAGAACATTTACTGTGACCCTGAAACCCAAAATAATGAAAGGTAGCGCTCAGAAAACAACAATAAAAACATTTTCAGTTTGCTTTCTGTGAAGTTTCCAAGCCATGACATAGAAGCATCAGAAGAGAGTTTTGAAGTAAAGAGAGAAAATAAAACCATATTTCCATTCATCACACCTCCTCACCATTGAAAAGGTTATCGTATATTTAGTTGAGCGTTAGAGGTCAAGGGAGGTAGAGAGACACAGAAAGAGAGGGAGAGAGAGAAAATTCCTGCCTGGCTTTCCTCCATTTGGGATCAGAAGGCCATGAAGCGCCTGAGGAGAATGGCTACACGTTATCTCCCTCCACCTACGCCCCTGAACCTGCCACGGCCCCAAAACATATACTGGCGGCAGCCCTGGGGGGGGGGGGGTGCAGTATGTTTTCAATCATTTTACTTCGAAATAATGTTTAGAATACTTCTTCTACCACTGCCAATACTGACATTCCTAGTTAGATAGAGGGTGAAAAGTAAGAAACACTGTGTTTGCCCTAAGGCCCCAAATTATTAAATCTGCCCCAAAACACACCCACATCGCAGTTAATCGCGGTTACAAACATCAGGGAAATACACTCTGGTTCACGGGAGAAAACACCAGGGGCAGACTTTACATTTAAGCAAGGCAGGCAACCTGAGCCTGGGGGGCCCCCCAACTCTATTTATAATTGTGTTTAGATGTGAAAAATATCAAATTATTTGACTATCCTAACTCTTACCCTGAAATGACTAAAATATGCAACTCAGCTGTATACTACCTACTGTGTAATGTCCTTTCACTCTTCAAACTCATTTAAATTCAGGACTTTTACTGGGCGGTGTTAATATATTTACGAGTCAATAGTTATTAGATAATTAGAGAGACTTTGGAGAAAAGACTTAACAGAATAGCACAAGTGGAAGTGTATTGGGAGTTAAAACCAACGAAGGCCTCTATGATGAACGCAAAGAAACACAGCCTACAAAACAAGTGGAGAAGACTGACGTAATACAAGGTTTAAAATGTAGTCTATAGCCTCATCATGATCCTACTCAAGATGGCGGATGCTGGCGAACTTGTGGCTGCCGCTCCATACGTGATTGTAAATTTCTGTTGTTTAATTGGATGCCAACGCTAAAACTTGGCCGATAAAGTTGAGCTGCGTGTTTGCGGCTAGATACTGCCGTCTACCATCCAATCTACACAAACATCTTCACTGGATTAGCCGCACCAGATCAGCTTACTGTCTCCATCTGCCAAAGTTACCTCCGTGCTAGCCCCAGGACTCCCGGTTCTGGTCCACAGCACTACATCGTTGTCCTGCTACTGGAGCAGTCGGTCTTCTCATCCCTGCCTGCCACATCGCACGAGCGGCCAGCACGAGACCACCTGTTTATCCTGCCGGGATCTTTCCATGCCGGTGTTACGTCCCTACTGGTTTTCAAACCTACTGGTTTCCCTTCCGTGCATGTGTTGTCTTGGCTTAACAACAGCAGCTGTTTTCTGTCTCTGTCGCCAGATTCGTCAAACATTCACAAACATATTGCTGGAGATCTATAAACCACATCTCATATCCATTACGCGGATTACGATTGAATAAGTGAGCACTACATCACAGCCACGTATGAAGAAATACATTGAAGAAAATATATTTATGGAAAGATCGCAACAACCTGGATACGAACTCTGTCGAGCAAAATAGTAATAAATCCAAAGGCGGTCACTCTACATGATCCGCTATTTGCTCTTAATGAAGTGTCAGTCATTCACTGATTTATCACACTTGTTGGAGCTAGACCTTTTGACGGGAGACCCAGACCGCTGGACTTTCGCTGCTGCAAACCTTCGGCAGGGAAGTCGCACCAAAAATGAACTGGATCCGGTTTACAATCAAAAAGTATTTAATAAACAATAGAAGCTAGAAGAGTTGCAAACTGAATTACTCTATCGATATCAATATGTCCCGTGGGGCAGAGTTCTCACAAGGCCCACCTAATAGGCCAGCCCAGCTGGTCAACTACACAGAGTGGTAACGGCGCGAACTCTAGCCAAAACCCTCTGGAACTATCTTATATTTAAAAGTCCCTCTCCGAAAGTTTAAATGTCCAGTATCAGCCTCTGTGATTGGCCGAAATTCAATAGCCCCTCCTGGCTTCGGGCAGTTATCATCTCAGTGTTTGGTTGAAGTCGTCCGGACTCCTCCTCAGGTGCTGGTGGTCTCTGCAATGCCTGTCTCAAAATCCCTGTCTGTCCCTTGGCTATTCTTCACAGTTTAATACATTCAATGATTGTCTTTTATGGCTTAACACTTCGATGGTAAACATACTATAAACATATTATACATTTTACCATATTTTGACATTCTTATTATTGTGACACTTCTACTCACCACTTGGGGTGTTACTTAATCATACTAATAATGTTTTTAATACTGAAATCCTCCACACACTCATACCTCGTCGGTTTAGGAAAAGATCATGGTTTGGTTTTAAATAACTATATATGTTACTTACCACATAACTTAGGTTACATACGAAAGTTAAGTAAGTTAAAACAAGTCAAAATCAACTTTCAGTTTCACACAGGACAATACTTAACAGGAAGTTTATTCTTTACCAGGTATTTGAATTCAAGCGGGAGTGTTTTAACAGCCAATTTATCAACTGCCCAAACTTCATCTGTAGCTAGCAAGGGACGTATGCACCAATGTGTGTTGACAATAAATTATAGAACCACAGGATGAGCTCTACTTTTTCACTCAAGTATTTTTTTACTTTAGGATATTGTAATGAATGTTCAACGTAATCAACGGTTGCACCTTTATGAATACAGATAACAATATGGACAGTTAAAACAGCCACGGTAAATCTGTTTCCCTGGATTTAACCACATTAAACGTAGAATTGTGTATAAGATGTGTTCAATTTGGCAGACCTTTACAGTGACATCTTCCGTGCAACAATACAGCCTTTGGTGACACCCATTCAGCAGTCCTTCAGTCAATGTACCTCTGCAGCTCTCTGTATACTGTTGCTTAAGTGTATGTGTGCTTCCTCAGAGTTCATTCCCTTGAAACTACTTTGCCTCAGGTTCACTAACTGTTCCAGGCAGCAATGTCAGCCAGACTGCTCTCCCAAACCAAGCTATTACCTGAGAGTTTATCACCATCTATTTCTACCACAAACCCTGTAATCCTCCAGCTCTTTCTGCTCCTCAGTACCCCTCTGGTATGCTAGAAACAATGGTGTGTGTGTGTGAGAGTGTGTGTGTGTGTGCTTGCACAGCTTCGCACAATGCTTCTCCCTCTCACTTGTTGATGAATAAGCAATGAAGTGCTGAGCCCATCACCGTGGGGAGAGTTTCCCTAGCAGACCTTCCTACTTGTGTACATACACACAAACTAGCACGGATGCACAAAGAGGCATTTACATACATGTACAGATGCTCACGCACGTGCAAACACAAACACACACACACACACACGCACACACACATACACTGGAGCCTGCTCTCAGGTGGTAATTATGTGAATGCTAAACTGTCTCTCTGATGCATCCTGGGGATTATTTAAATGGTCAAATGAAGTGATGTACCACGGACCAAGAAGTAGGCTCAGGGGAACTTTTGGAAACGACAGCCTATGATAATGTCTGTGTGTGTCTGCGTGTGTGTGTGTGTGCGTGCAACCAAGTACAAGCTGCGTGTGTGAGTGTCTCTTTGAGCCACCATTTATTTTAAACGAGCAGTAGAGAAAATGTTTCTGTTCTCGGGTCCCAGGGGCTCCTCTGTTGTGTTTTCTTTTACAAACAGTGGCCTCTGTTGGTTTCTGCCTGTACTCAGGGACTGAGGTATGACATCATAAAGGAAGTGTGTGTGTTATACTAATTGGACCGACAACGCCCATGTTGACCTTTCGTTCAGCTTTTGCATATGGTTCCCATAAGGGTCATCTACCTCTGATATGATGGGTATGAAGCAGCAACGGACTGCAGACCCATCATGGTGAAAGATATACTTGTTGTCTTTGGCAGGTTTTTTTTTTAAGTCTGACTTCGTGGGACCAAATTGATACAGCTGCACCTCTGAGCGTGGGAATGTGGCTGAAAGGAAGGACAGAGAGGCAGAATAGACCAAATAGGACCAAGGCAGGCATTGTGAGGGCATTGTCTATGGCAAAGGTCATTAGTAGGCATAGTCCAGATCTAGACGCCGTTGTATCCGGACCCTGGACCTAAAACCAATAGATAATTGAGAATTATTACATTTTGACGGAGCGCTACTATTTTAACCGGCGCAGATTTTCTAGCCTTTACGGCAGTCGTTCAGCGATCCAGGAAACACACCAACCAATTACATGCGTTGTAAAACACATTACGTGACGCTGCTCAGCCAATCAAAATGGTCAGACTCTTAAATGTTAATTCTTCCTACGGGCAGTTTAAAACCAGTGTGTCTCATATGTTCAGAGACAGTAGTGGTTATTAAAAGCATTAATGTGAAGCACCACTACGAGACAAAGAACAACTCTTTTCATCAAACGTACCCACTCACATCTGAAATAAAGTCACACATAATAAACAACCTAAGAGCTTAATATGATCAGAATCCTAATTCAATACATATGAGACTAAATCATAGAACAAGTTAGACATTATTGTGATGTTCCGGACCTTTAGTGAGGAAATTCTGTCTAACTGGACCTCGCTGGACTTTAATTGAATACCCCTGGTCTACTGGAACACCTTTACAGGAACTGATTTTAATGAAGCATTGTTGCCTTACAAATTAAATATTGGCCTTTAAAATCCTCACATCAGTCAAACCCCAAGGAGTGTTTGAGAGAAAGTGGCAGGAAGAGTCCACATTGCAACCAGTGTTTGTGTTAACTGTCATTTAGTTTTAGGAGTGTTGACAGACTGTCTGTCATTCTGAAGGATTAGAAAGTAATAACTGCAACTGTAACACGGTTACTCACGGCAAGGGCGTAGGTTTGGTCTCAGCATTGGTAGTGACACTCCCTAAAAAATCCCGCGCAGCAATTTGTTTTGGGGCCCATTTGGGGCCGCGGATATCCATTGTTTCAGACAGTTCATAGATTGGTTCAATCAGAAAGAGTGTGATTTTGCTCTGTAGTTTTGCTTGCATTCAGTATATGATAACACAAGAGACAGAATTTGAGGGTCATAGTGAAATTTGACAACACAAATATGAACTTTTCTCAAATAAAGAATATCCGCGTCACTCCCAAATCCTAATTCTTAAAGGGACCGCACACAATGGATGGAGAATGGACCTGACAGTGTCAACTTTATATCGTTAAGTATGATAATAGGCTATTGGATTGTAATTTGAAGGAGGAGAAAACATACAAACCAGAACGCACACACATATGTAGCATGTTAGAGTTATAAATAACTTGTCCATGTGAGAAACAATAGTTTTATAGTTCTATTTAATGACATCACCAAAATAAAAATATAAATATTTTTTTCTTCTTTTTTTTTTTAAAGCCAATAATGCCAAATTATTTGGGGGGGCTGAAGAACATTTGCGGGGGGCTTCAGCCACCCTAAAATAGGCCCAACGACGCCCCTGGTTGATATTATGTTGAACAGGCAAACTTTATTAAAATATATTAACATTTGTGTAACTTGGAACTGATTTAAACATAACAGTAACAAAACCTTAGTTTAAATACAAAACAGTATTCTGCACCAAATAAATAATAATAATAATAAATAATTAAATAAATGAATAAAAAACGTTCTGCTAAAATGCCAATATACAGTAACAGTATATTCTATATCCAAAATATATATAAAAAAACTTTTCCCAGTTGTGCAGCCAAAAAAAGACAAAAAAATTAAAAATAAATATATGCTGCAGCACTTAATAGGCTACAAATAAAGTCCGTTCCTCCTTCATGCAATTATTAGTAGTGCTGGGCAACGATTACAATTTTTAATCGCATGGATTTTTTGCAATTAATCGCGATTAATCTCATTGTTATGGCAAAGTTCAATAATGAATTCAAAAGTAGTGTATTGCGCACTTTTATTTTGAAAGTACTGCTATATGAACAAAAGGTCAATAACATTTGGTTTGCAAACACTTTAAACAAATCAGGTTCTTTTTAACAGCAGTATTCCCTTTACACAGTAGCAGTTCTATCTCTTCACTATCTGTGCTCAGTGTGCTGACTGTATGTGAAACGTTCCACTGCTGTGCAACAGGAATAAAATATTTCAGCACGTTTCAGAAAAAATGTCTGTCTTCATGACAGTCAGAGCATGTGAATGCAGCTCTACTCTTCATCACTATAATGCTGTAACTCCGACGTGATGCTGGTGACCCAGCGATCAAAGAATAAAGACACTTTACCCACAATTTAGGTGTATTTTCCCTTTAACTCACGAGATGCAGCATGTTTTACACTTAATGTGAATATAATTCATACTTTGTTGGCATCTTATTCTGAAAACCGGATGTTCGTCTGAAGAAACCTGATGTTGTCTCACATTCATCTTTCCACTAACTTTCACGGTCCTTCGCTCGCTCCCGATCTGTGCCGTTTGAATGCGCTTACCGTGAATTTCACGTGAAAGTGTCTGCTGAGTTGACCACGGAGATCTGAGTGTCTGAGGCAATTAAAATAACAAAATATTGGTGGGGACAATTGTGTCTTCCCCAAACTTTGGTCGTGACTAGTCCCTATGGACCCTATGCAAACCTACGCCCTTGACTCACGGTAAACTGTCTTTAACAGAATCAAGGTAAGCAGCATACTGCCCCGGAACTTCCTTTCGGAACTGAGAAATACTTTAGGAGCATGTGGACACTATAGATTTCAACTCGGGGAATCCTGTTCCAGTTCTAGGTGCAGGGCTAGTTCTTGTCAACCCAAAAAGTAAATACTGCGCAAGGCTGTTCTGGACTTGGTCCTTGGCTATTGGGCATCTAGCACTTCCTGAAGGCAGCATTTTGATGTCAGCGAGTAGAAGCTGCTCTCAATCAGTTTACAGAAATCAACTCAAAGAAACACTCAATTCCTCCTGTGTACTCCTCACCAGCACGGTCTGGGTTCCACAAATGTTCCAGTCCTATTGAGTTCTCCTGTTTATTGTATGTGCTCCCATTCTGTTACTCAAAGCTGTGTGTAGCATGAAACAATGGATGACTGTAGTTGAACACACACAGTATTAACGAGTGCATGTGAATGTGTGTTGAATGTTCTTGTGTGTTTTTATATTATTAGAATTGATAATGAAATACCTGTAAAAACTGCTGAAAGACAGTGAACTTGGTGAACTCTGGTGGCACAAACTCTACAAAGGAATGATAATGCGGCTCCATAACTGTCGGGTGTGTAAATGAGCAACTGTTTTTGTTTTCCATATGAAGTTGGAAGATGATAGCATGTCAATGTTGTGATCTGAACATTGAGAGCGTGGTGCTTCCGCATATAGCGGCCCCTTGATCCAAGCACATTTAAAACACTATTGTAAAAGTATTCTATCAGCCAATGACCTTAAACTGTAGAATAATTATAAAATAACAGCAGCCACTGATGATGTTTTATGTCATGCATTAATACAGAATTATATTAATTTCTAAGTTAAACCACACTTTTTCTTTGCCCCATATGACCCGTTGCTTCTACATATATTCATTAAACTGAAAAAAGCTGTTTTTTTCCCTCCTCCCTCTCCTGATCCTCCTTCAAAATTTCAAAGTGATACAATTCAGATTTACCCGCCTTTCCCCCTCCAGTGGCCTATTACTTTATCCATATGCTGCTCATTTCAAGGCAAGGCTTTTAGCATTTGAAATTGTAATGGCTGGGCCCTCTGTTTATAATGACAGGCCCCTGTCACTCACGCTAACTGACAGACAGCCTGCATTAGCATAACATCTGTTCCACTCGATGATCACTTTCTGTGATTATCAGGGGACCTCGCTGGTCAATGCTCACTTTCAGGGTTGTGTCAGTTGTTGTGATCAGATTCAGCCTGAAGTTGGGCCATCGAGAAAAGAAGTTGTTAGAGAGCAGGCCAATTAAAAGGGCACTGTGGAGTTCTCTTGTGAACAAACAAAACTTGTTACATTAAGTTTTACGCCCCAAAACTGTGTCTTTGAGGTCTAGACAGGCTCTAGACATTCATCAAATGCCTCCAAAAGCTAAAAGAAAGCTAATGTTCTCTTCAGCTGGACACCCGGCTCACGAGCATATGCTAAAGGTTTCGGCCGTTCTGTATCCACAGGTCTATCCACAGGTCTGTCCACAGGTCTATAGACAGGTCTGTCCACAGGTCTGTCCGCAGGTCTGTCCGCAGGTCTGTCCGCAGGTCTATCCACAGGTCTGTCCAATGGTCTATAGACAGGTCTATAGACAGGTCTGTCCACAGGTCTGTCCGCAGGTCTGTCCGCAGGTTTGTCCACAGGTCTATACACAGGTCTGTCTACAGGTCTGTCTACAGGTCTATACACAGGTCTATACGCAGGTCTATCCGCAGGTCTGTCCGCAGGTCTGTCCGCAGGTTTGTCCGCAGGTCTATCCGCAGGTCTATACGCAGGTCTATCCGCAGGTCTATCCGCAGGTCTATCCGCAGGTCTATCCACAGGTCTATCCACAGGTCTATCCACAAGTCTATGCACAGGTCTGTCCGCAGGCCTATCCACAGGTCGATACACAGTCTGTTGTATTTGCAGCGTCACCGATGCACATAAGTATAAACCAATGTGTTACTGCCGTTGTTTGAAACAGATTATTAGGGCCCCTGTTAGAAATAAGTCGGGGTTGGCAACATTGGAGAAACCGGCAAGAGTGAGCTAGATTTATCCAACCTAAAAACCCAGCCCAGTGTTGCCAACTTTTTTCTGATGAAAGTAGCTAGCAGCACTAGCTCCAACAGACCGTAAATCTAGAGAGAGAGACTCCAAGGCAGCACCGCTGTCAGCCTGTCCCTTCAGGCCTCCCTCCAAACCCACTCCCCCAAAATGATCATTATGAGTATGAACAAAAGTCAGATGGGTAGGCAGGTAGGTAGACAGGTAGGTATGTGGACAGGTAGGTAGGTAGACAGTAAGATGGGTAGACAGGTAGGTAGGTAAACAGGTAGGTAGGTAGACATGTGGATATGTAGACAGGTAGGTTGCTTCAAGTAATTTACTCCTCTTTTAAGTTGACTGCATTACATGTGCATGTGTTAGCATTTCCTGACAGTCCATAAGCTACTGTACAGTAACCTGCAGTTCATTGTGACTTGTGTTTGGACCGCAGTGTGGCATCTCTTTTGCTTCCCCCTCACTTAATAGACACCTTTACTCGGTTTGTGACTTTGGGATGCTTTGAAAAGCTCAGGGAAGCAGCTGTGTGCTGCATTTTAATCAGAGGTGGTGAAGTCACCACAATAATAAGCCAATAACAGGTCAATAAGCCAGTGAAAAGTGAGATCTATGCCTGCTAGTTTGTGTTTTCCACCTCCGATGACACAACCGCTTCCCTCAACACTGTTTCATGGTTACAGCCACTAATAGACAGTCCTGTGTCACAGTAACATCAGGGAGATTCTGGATACATTCCGCATCATTGCCATGAACCCCACCAAGTTTGTAATCCCTCTGTGATGCCATGACTTTGGTCTCAGCTGTCTGGAGAAAACCAGGTCCCTGCATGACTCCAGCTGTGGCTTCAAAACACATCTGGTTATTGACTCATACATCGACTAGTAACTGGTTTGATTTCCTTTGATAATAAGATAAGGTCAACCTTCTGTTGGTACACAAAAGACAGACTGCTCTCATCCGTTTACTACAACAGAGTATTCAAATCTCAATCCTAATATTTCTCGCGTTATATTACTGCTTTTTTCTCAAAATATTTCAACTTTGTTCTCGAAATCTCTTTTTCCCCTCCATGTGGCCCTACTACTCTGTCATAGTTATTCTATACACATGTGGTTGAGTGTTTGTCAGCGTAACAAGCTGGAGGATGATTTGAGTTTCCCTCTATTACTCATTTTTTTCTAAACTAGGTCTGGAGTCATCGGTCACTGAATTGTGTCGTGAACCGACCAGGTTTATTGTGTTGGTCAGGATTGGTGGAGGTAATTCGAAAACAAAATACAGTTGTAGCCCGTTTGCTACACGAGACAATCTTGACAAAAGAAAAAACAGTAGTGCATTTTTGGGATTTGCTTCAGGAGAAATGTAAAAAGCAACAACCAAACAGTTCTCTTGGCAGATAATGATTGCCGGCTGGGTTAGCTTACCTACCATCTCGGCTCTCCTCCCTCTCCTCCTGGGCAGTCGACGCTTTGGTGTTTGGTCCGGTAGGTCTGGCTGGGTGGTCGGCGTGTCTTAAGCCATAAGGGCTCCAGTAATGATGAAAAGACATACATTTAGTCATAAATGTCGCGCAATAAGGGAGCTACCGTACAACAACATGTACAACATGTAGCTGCTGCTTACAAAGTTCAAGCTGAAAATACACAGAAATGCTTACTGTTTGTTTTTTGAAGAACCTGCTCTTATACACACTGCGGGACTGTCAGGATCCCTGTCTGACCTGTTGTGTGTTACCTCTGTTTCCCCTGATCTCCTCTCCTCATCTGTTCTGTCATTCCCCTGTTTGTTATTGTGTGCCATGTGCTCTGTGTTTTTCCTCTGCCTCCAGACATCTCCCATGGCCACTCCCCTGATTAGTGCACAGCTAGTTACCTCCTGCAGGCTGACACACCAGACTCAGATCCCACTAATCATTCCCCTGGCACTATATCAACCCTGGTCCTGCAGGCCGGGGTTGTTAGTTCGTACCGTCTTTCACCCGCTTCAACCCCATATCGTCTTCTGCCTTGAGCGCCTGTCGCCGGTGTCCGCCGGTCCGGCAATCCCTCGCGCCCGCCGTTGTGTTCCAAGGGACTTCACACCGTCAATCTGCCTGCCCTCCAGTGTCGATCCACGGGAATCATACCGTCGATCTGCCTGCCCTCTGGTGTCAGACCACGGGTACCACACCGTTGATCCGGCCTGCACCCTGTCGGACCACGGGCTCCACACAGCTATTCCTGTCCTTTATTATTGGTAAAATAAAATCAGTTGTACCGGATTCTGTCTCATGTGGTTTGCTATTGGGTCCTGATCTTGAACTCCCGTGACAGTGTTGGGTGTGTGCGTATTTGGTGCTACAACCGCACCGTCTTAATTCCCAGTCCAGCGTCATAAAACATTAGCCACTGAAGTGCTTGATTTAGAGTCCTCGCCCCAAAAAACGAGCACAATGTCATTATTACAAGCAGTGTATTACAGTTTATTTTGAGGTTTATTGGTAGGCGGTGACCTCTAGTGGCATTTATGACAGGAGCAGAGGGAAGTTGGGTGACGTGTAACGAGCAACCAATCTCCTGCAACCAATCTCCTGCAGTGAGGAAAGCACAGGACTCTCACCCATGAGACCACTGTTCATGTGCCACAGTAAATAACTCTAAACTTAAGAAACGTACTTCAATTATGTCATGTACACAACATAGGTTAACGGGATAACGTCTGAGGCCTGGTTTAAGTTTTGTACGTCAATTAACCCTCCTGTTACCTTCAAATTTAGTAACCTCTTTTATCCTTGAGGTAAACCTCCAGAAAAGTATTGAAATTGTTACCCAAGTTTATGTGTCAGGTACTTTGTTTGTTTGGTGACTACCTAAATATCCCTTTAAATAAAACAACCCCACCCACCTTCTTACATCCAGAATACCTATAGAAATATGCAGATCAACATAATGCCACTGATTGACCTAAAATTGGAAAGATATATCTTGTTGGTGTTTTAATGGCTTTATATTATTTGTAAGTACATATTTTTGTTATCTATAACATTTGGAATGAAAAACAATTTCTGTTATCAACAATAGTAACATGTATTATGTTCGGGGTCAATTTGAGGAAAAATAAACACAATTTCAAAAATTTTGAAGGATTTTATTTGTACAACAGAACATCAGTAAGGAACACATAATAGTTCTTTATTTACAAAAAAAACTATAAAAAAAGTACATTTGAGCATTGTGTCGGGGATTGTTCTATGCTACTCTAAGTGCTATGTATACGAATATGTATGTGTGAGATAGTAAAAAACAGTCACTAAAATGAGTTTGACAGAATACGAACAGACAGAATATGAACATCATATTATTTTTCCTTCAGGCCACCAGAAGGTACATTCCAGCCTTTTGTCTGCACTACTGTACACATGATGTGCAGAGAGTGCATGCATGTTCCTTGCAGATGCATTTCTTGCATTTCACACAGGTGTTGCTGGTCTTGGAGTCATTTCTGTTGGGACAGACCTGGCACCTGCCACGTTTCCTGCCTGCAGTTTGAATCACTGGAGGAGTTGGGGTGTGTGTCTCTGTTTGGATGTCCTTCACAACAGTTGCAGCAGCTGTTGATGCTCTTGGAAGGCACCGTCTTCTCTCGATATGAGGTTTCACCAACGCGTAACCCAGCTGCACCAGGATAGTCCTCCTTCGACTCAGATTTCCGCTGTTCCAGTCCTTGTTTATTTCACTTCATATTAAAAAGGCATTGTATCATGCATCAAATGATGTTGAAGAACATTTCAAGGGGCCAACGGGCAGTCATGCGTCGGCAGCTGTATGTGGCTGTGACCTTGTCCAGGTTCTTACCACATTTAATGTTATGACCATTCAGTCATTCAGCCATGTCAAGTACCAGCCTCATGCCCTGATTTTTTTCAGGTGCTTCCCCAGGAGATTTACCAGTGTACACCTGCATATTCCAGGCATAGCTGGACTGTGCAACACATGCTGCCCATATTACGCCATGTCTGCGTTTGACACGGTGAACCACCAGATCCTCCTCTCCAACCTCGAGGGGATGGGCATCTCAGGCTCTGCACTCTCCCTGTTTGCATCCTACCTGACAGGTCGATCCTACCAGGTGACATGGAGGGGGGCCGTGTCGGAACCACGCATGCTGGCTACGGGGGTTCCACAAGGTTCAGTTGTGGGCCCCCTTCTCTTCTCGCTCTACGTCCTTTGTACCGGCCCAGACAACCCTTACTTCCCAAACCACCCGGCTACACCACCGGGGCTGCCGGAGCACAATGACACCGTACTCATTGCAGTAGAGGTGAGGCGTTCCAACGTTTAATTCAATGTTTGTGGATAGGTTGAGTTATACTACATGGAAGCCAGGAGGTTGCTTGAGCACCGGATGTGATGATGAATGGGGAGGAGGGTCACATCGATTCTGAAATGACAACTGACTGCGGAGAAGAGAACAGGTCTTTAAAGCTTGACGGGAAATATATGATTGGCTGAGGGAGGCCGTGGCAAAATCGCCCACTGTCAGCTGATAGAGTAGGAGCCAGAGAGCGAGAGCCAGAGAGAGTTGTGAGTGAATGAGAGCATAAAAACACTGTCCTAATGTAGGAAGTTAGAGTAAATCCCAACATTTTACATAGTTAATTATTTTACAACTGTATGATTATAAATACTATATTTCAAAATATCACTCCTATACGCAAAGTTCTCTCAATTTTACTGTATTTTGCTCTCAGTAAATAATCAATGTTAACAACTTGATATTAAAGGAGGGATTTGGTAATCATAAAATCATCAGGGTGGCACCAAACATCCTGAGCCAAATTACGAAAAGTGGTAGCAGTCAAAGTCTATTCTGAATCCAAAGTTACAGGTCAGATATGCTGCTGGTTTACACGACAGGAGTTTGGTGTGAGTATCTTACCACAGCATCCTACATCGGGCATGCCGGAAGCCTGAAGTGAGCTTTGAGGCAGACTGGCATGCAGACTTCCTGCCCCCTGGTAGCATTGAAGATTGGTCGACCTTATTTACACAATGCTGACGGCAGGCTGCGGCTTGCCCCACATAGCGATCACATACCATGCAGGGCTGAAGAGCGCGACTGAGTCTTCCCCACAGTTCCAATGTCAACCGTCAGCATTGGCTAAGAGAAGCCAGGGCTACTACCTGGGTGTTGAGTGGTTGAAGATACTGAGGTTAACTGGCACAAGCCATCTGGCTTCATACATAAGATGACACATCAACATTCTATTGTGTGATGGAACACACATGTTCCATCCAGCATTCTATTCTATGTCTCCTTTTATGAATTCACTATTTGTTAGTCCAGCATTCACTATGTTTTCCATGGCACAGTTTTCACAAAACTCCACCCATTATGACCCATTAGCAGTCATGAAATAACACTGTATATTACAAAAGAACAATTTGTCTATTGCTTTGCAGATTGCAGATATTGTAAATCATATATACAAGTCACAACAACAGTTTAAACTGTTGCAAGTAACTCCACAATTTATCCTTTTAACATTGTTAAGCTGTCTATGTTTGCAAATTCATATTCAAATGCTAATATATTGCATCCCGTGTACTGTATTGTAACTACAGCCACACCCAAATCTCACCTGCACCTGAATTTGGGAATTAGTCAGTTGATGGATTTAAGACCTTAAAACTGTTTTGAACTGAATTATTTGGTGGATAATAGTTATTAAGACAAATAAGTCTTTCTACTAATTATTTTTTGTTTACGTAGCAAGTTTCACTGCTCTGATTGGAAGAAACACAATTTGCATTTTACTATGAATTTTTTCGACATACTATACTATGACTTTTTTATGACTATCCGACATAATCCATGACTTTTGACAAAGTACCATCTAATTCATCTCTCCTGATCATTCACTGAAGACTGGATCAGTGGGGTTGTATCACAACAGAAACACTATCGAAAGACAACATTTAGTGACACACTAGGGAATGTATGGCGAATATGAACAAAACCTATAAAAAGACATATTTAGTTGATTACAAAACTCAATAACTATGTGTTAGAGCAGCGGTCCCCAACCACCGGACCAGTACCGGGCCGTGGATCATTTGGTACCAGGCCGCACAGAAAGAATAAATATTATATTATTTCCGTTTTATTGATTATCAGAGTCCGAAAGAAGTTTTATTTCGAAAAATGACAGGATTGTCTCGCAATTTCATCCGCCTGTGACACATGTCAAGATGCTTGTCTCGGTCACGCGATACGTTACCTCAAAAATTAAGCCCGCAAGTTAGCGAAAAGTAGTAAATAACTTTTGGAGAGCTTCTTTGCAAAGGGGAAAGGCCACTAAGGAGACAGAAGAAGAGCCTACAACTTCCAAAAAAATGAAAGCTTCATTTAACAGACAATATCAGGAGTCTAATTAAATATCAGGAGTAATTCTGACGCGCCAAGCCCGCTCTGCAGAATATGTGGCTACGGACGAAGATCAGCTGCTGGAGATTGTAAATGACAGTGGCCTTAAAAGTATGTTTGAGACAACAACTCTGCTGGTGTTTTGGATTAAAATCAACGCTGAATATCCTGAGATCACCACAAAAGCACTGAAAACCCTGTTTCCATTTCTAACATCCTCTTTGTGAAGCAGGATTTTCTGCAGTGATGGCAATCAAAACAAAATTACGGAGTAAACTGGACATCAGGAACACACTTCGGGTGTCATTGTCCCCCAGATGGGACCGTCTCGTTGCAGAGAAACAAGCTCAGGGCTCCCACTGATTCAGCGTTATTGTGAGTTGTATTTATTTATGCATTTTATATTTGTTTTCATGCCGATCATATCATTTTATTTCGTCGTGTTTTTCTACCACACCTTGAAGGCCGGTCCGTGGTGCAAAAAAGGTTGGGGACCTTTGCTCTACACAAGATCTCTGGGTTCTGTTATTCACTCGCATGACTTGTCTTACCATTGTTATGGCGATGACACCCAGCTGGTCTTGTCATTTCCCCCCGGTGACACTCAAGTGGAGACACGCATCGCTGCGTGCTTGGCTGAAATCTCGAAGTGGATGGCGAGACACCACCTGAAGCTCAACCTGGAAAAACCGAGCTACTGTTCCTCCCGGGGAAGGGTTGCCCGCACCGAGACCTGTCCATCACCATTGATGATACCGTTGTGACGCCAACTCGGACTGCGAGGAATTTGGGTGTGACCCTGGACAACCAACTGTCGTTCTCAGCAAACATTGCATCGGTTACACGCTCCTGCATATTCCTGCTCTACAACATCAGGAGGATTCGCCCCTTCCTCACTGATGAGACGGTGCAGGTGCTCATCCAGGCTCTTGTCATCTCACGCCTGGACTACTGCAACTCACTACTTGCCGGAGCCCCGGCATCGGCCATCAGACCTCTGGAGCTTGTCCAGAAAGCTGCAGCTCGTCTGGTGTTCAATCGCCCCAAGTTCTCCACACAACTTCCCTTCTGCGTTCTCTACACTGGCTCCCTATAAGAGCTCTCATCCAGTTTAAGACTCTGGTGCTAGCCTACAGGGCAGTGAAAGGAACAGCTCCTTCCTATCTCCAGGCCATGGTCAAGCCCTACACCCCCGCCCGACCACTTCGCTCTGCTGCCTCGGGGCGATTGGTTGCCCCGTCGCTCAGAGGTCCATGTGGCCGATCGACCCGGTCACGGCTGTTTTCTGTCCTGGCCCCACAGTGGTGGAATGAACTCCCCACTGACGTCAGGACAGCAGAGTCGCTGCCCATCTTTCGGTGCAGGCTGAAAACTCACCTCTTGTTGCAATTATTGTATTCATATTAGTTAAACAAGCATCTTAGGTGCTTGTTTATGCACTTATGATGCACTTATGATTTCTGGTGACTAGTAGTTCTCTTGAATACCTATATTGAGTACACTTATGCTATATTATATTGCCCTTCCAGTGTCAGCAGCCCAAAGGCCTGCTGTTGCTTCGCCTTTTGATAAAAGAGTCTAAATGACTGTAATGTAATGTAATATTTTGATACTGTATTTTGCCGGATTGCTCGGAATGTATTGTCTGAAGGGACAGCGCCCACGAAATGCAACCAGACATTCATCCACAATCACCTGGGGGCCTGGTGTCACAGCTCTGTCACTTCTATCCACCTTTCACTCACCTAATTAGTTCATTCAGTGCACCTGCCAGTCACACTCACCTCTTCAGCTCATCACTCTCACCTGCTCACTCTGCCTCTTCACTATTTAAACCCCTGCCTCAGACACACTCACTGCCAGATCGTTCTTTGCATTCATGCTCAACTTTCCCGCACTCACCCATGGACTGATTCCCTGTTGCCGACCCTGCCTGTCCCGGACTACCTCGCCTTGGCTCTGTCCTGGTAACTTACTCAGCCCTTCTGTCCTTGACCACAAGAAACCTGTCGGATTCTTCCAGAGAATCTTCTGCCTGTCGTGTGTTACAAATAAAGAACTCAAATCATACCAGTCCTGGTGTTGTCGTACTGCTCCTGGGTCCTAACTACACCCGTTACAGTACGATCTGGCCACATCATGGATCCAGCAGACGGCACCACGGCATGGACCCGGCTCGAGGCGATCGAGGAGACGATGCAACGAACCGAGACCATGGTGGTCACCAACACCACCGAGGTTCACCACAACCTGGCGAATCAGAACCAGATGCTCATCACGTTGATTGACCAGGTACGACAACTCACGGCAGTCGCAGTTCCGACCAACGCGACGCCGTCGCCGCCACTTGCTCCGGTTCACTCGGGAATGGATCCAGCAGTAACTACGGCGGTCTCAGAGCCCCGGGTGGGGGAGCCCGAACGTTACGCTGGGGATCCTGAGGGTTGCAACGCATTCCTGACGAACTGTTCCATCCTGTTTGCGTTGCAACCCTGCACCTTCGCGTCAGAGGACGCCAGGGTGGAGTTTACCATCAACCACCTGACAGGGAGAGCTCGTTTGTGGGGAACAGCGGAATGGGATCGTCGGACTCCTGCCTGTGCTTCCTTCCAGTCCTTCTCCGCCAAACTACGCAAGGTTTTTGGACTGGTGTCCAGAGGACCGGACGTCACCGGGGGGCTAATGGGGCTCCAGCAGGGCCACCGATCTGTCACGGACTACGCCATTGATATCCGGACTCAGGCATGATTAAGCTCTTGGAACATGGACGCCCAGTGTGACGCGTATCTACTCGGGTTAGCGGATTACGTCAAAGATGAACTCATCGCGTTCGAGCTACCCACATCCCTGGACGGACTTATCGAGGCAACCTCCAGAGTGGATCGCCGCATCCAGGTCAGACGGCTGACAAGGCGCCGGGAACAGTCAAGCCAGGCGGGTCATGTTTGCTCCCAATTGCCCGTTAACAGCCCGGGCTCGCCAGTAAAGAAGGAAGTACTGGTGAGCCGAGCAGTTTCCCGATCCTCCGCCTCCTCGCCTCATTGAAGGAGGTCCGGTCTACTCTGTTCATCGCCTGCTGCGCTCCCGCCACTGGGGGCGAGGCCTTCAGTACCTGGTCGACTGGGAGGGATACGGTCCGGAGGAGAGGCAATGGGTTCCGGCTCGGAACATCTGCGACCCCAGACTCATCGGCAGGTTTCATAGGCAGCACCCAGAACAACCGTCTAGGACCCAGACGACTGCCAGGAACACCCAGCAAGTCCCCGGTGCGGACTATGAGAGACCTCCCTACGGGCCCAAGAAACCCCACCACCTGAACCCCTCCACCCAACCGGATGGGGATTCTGACTCTGCGGCCTCGGAGGAGTTGCTCCTGGGTCCTAACTACACCTGTTACACCTGGATTGTAAAGTCCCATACATCCCGTATTGCTGCGAGTTCGTCACGCTCTCGTCGGCCCTGCCTTGTTTCCCTGCCATCAAAGCGTATGACACGGGAGAAAACATGGAATGTATTTAGAGACATGGTGGCTGGAAATATTGCCCTTCTAGTGTCAGCAGCCCAAAGGCCTGATGTTGCTTCGCCTTTTGACTTGTACACTCCTGCCAAAATGAGCAACCCAATGTAGGCCAGCAAGTGGGTCACATCCAAGTCTTTCCAACTGTCACCATACACGTGCCTCCCCCCTAAATTTGTCATCTCAAGTATATCCTTTTCGATTGATGGTGTTATGAAGAGCTCAAATGCTGATTGTATGTCTTGCACATGGCTGACATATCTGGTGGGGCCTGGAACCATTTTGATGACATTAGCAACACTAAGTCTACCCTGTTGTTCAAGTGGGGAGACGGACCATAATAACTTTCCATTTTTGGAAGGTAGTGTGTTTGCTGGTGGTTGAGAGACAACAGGAGGGTCAACACTGAGGGTCTCATTCTCATCAGAGGAGGATGCCTCATAATCAGGGTCCTCCTCAACATCATGCTCTGTCTCAGACACATTCTCCTCTATGTCACTTTCATGGTCAAAGAGATGAGACAACACCTCATTGACAGAACACCTTTCCTTAGTCCTAAGTCATTTTCAGTTAAGAGAGAGCAGAAAGAGAGGGCACACAGAGCACCAAGAGAAATGGTTTAGAAGGCTGCTGTGCAAGTGTTAATATGTTTGCTCCACCCCCATGTTGTGTGAAATATCAATATCTTCACAGGAACCATATTTTCCTGTATTTCCCATATTTCCCCTGAATTTACATTTAAAATATAACTAAATGTTTCTAGAGCAGCAGCCTTAATGTTTACAACAACAAGGTCACAAGATAAACTCAATATCATCTCTTTGGAAACAGATCTAAAATGTGAATAACTTAAGAAAGATTCCTGCTTGAAGTTCATAAAGAATGTAGGTAGACGTCTCCTCCTGTCCTCTGAAGTGATTGGCTGGCAGAGGGAGGAGGAGCTGCTTAGTCTCAGCCAGCAGAGAAGTTAACAAACTCGGATAAACAGCGAGACAGTGAGACGACAGACAGACAGCTTCTGTTTCAGCTGGTTTGTAACAATGTGCTATTAGCTGAGCTAGCGTGCTGTGCTCGTGTAAACATAGCGGCGGTGGATGACAGACTGCAGATTGAGTTATTGATTTTTCATCATGTTCACATGTTTATGCTTGTTGAACAGATGTATTGATACAGTTTTGAATTTTTACTGCGTTTACAGTAACAACAAGCGTTGCTCTGGAAGTTATCTTCACTTCACTGTCTCTACCACGACCGCTCTGATCTAATGTTCGCTGACTTGGCTCACTGTGTGTGTGTGTGTGTGTGTGTAGTTGGACTAGACACAGATAGCAGAGGAGATGCTCGCTGCAGCATGATACAAATGACACTAAAACATTAAAAAGTACCAGTAAAAGAATCGATAACGTCAGAGCTTATCAATACTTCGGTATTTAATAATTTTGCACTCGTTCCAATTTTAACACTAGGTTTCTGTACAGATACAGGTAGGAGGACTTTTTTTTTTTTGAATGTGCAATAAAGTGGTAACAACACAACTGTAATCCAAAACATGGTGTTGAACGACAGAGGTGGAAGTAAATTAAACAAATAATCCGACAATTAAATGAAACCAAACCAAAGAGAAAACAAACCAATGAAAAGAGAGAAAACAGGCATGAGGACATGATGGTCTCCTGTAGGGGACACTAGGGACATTTCAGAGGGTGGAAACACGACTTTATTTAATAATGCAGCGAATTTTAGGGTTCTGCACACCCCCCCAACCCGTTTGTGTGGAAACCCATTGGTAACATTCCAACCCACTTGGAAACATTTGCTAAGCAGATTTTTTTTTAGTATTTTAAATCTAGCATCCTTTATGTCCATGTTTACTAGCTCATTGTCTTCTTCTTCCCTGCCTTTGCTGGCGCCTTGCAGCGTATCGCGGGACGTTCCGGCCACCTGTTGATCAACGGAGTAGTGTGACACCATCAGTAGAACTGTGTATCACGTCATCCATGTGCATGCATGTGTGTCCTCGTCCACCTGAGGTAAAGACAACGTAGACTCATCCGCGGCGCTGCTGAAGGTCTAAAACTCCACACTGAACAGAGCAAGGCAGCTGCAATTAACTGGAGAAACAATGCACTGCTACACATGCAATGCCAATGCCTTTGTGTGGATTTGTGCATATTTCATGTACAGTAAATGGCTTCTCAACGAGATGTTTACATGCATGTGTGTGATTTAACCTCTGTGGAAGCTTGATTGCTCACATTAGTATACGAGTTCGTGTGTGTGTGTGTGTGTGTGTGTGTGTGTGTGTGTGTGTGTGTGTG
>NW_022280675.1:0-21708 GCF_004355925.1 Anarrhichthys ocellatus | reverse complement strand
TCTATGCATACCGTGTGTGCGTGTGTGTGTGTGTGTGTGTGTGTGTGCGCGCACATGCATGAGCTCTCTCCCCCTGACCCTGATTCTCAAAAAGAGTTACAGTAGAAATTGCCCTGAGCAGGTATCTGACCTTTGACCCCAGTCTACTTCTTCCCTTCACCTCCCCTCCACTCATTGGGACCCCTGCCGGAATCCAAGTCCTTCCTACTTGCAATTAACCTCACCCACAGGGCAGACTCATACACACACCTGTGGTGATTAGCCAGCGCTAATGGCTCTCTAGTACCCACTAAATACTCTCATAACTCATGAAAAGACTTTGTGACCCTGCACTGACTCGCAGCTTGTGGATCATGAATCAAACAGAAGCCTGCAAATAAGCAGCTCTGCCTTGATTGTTAATCAGGGTGGAACTCTGCTCACTCCGGCTACAGCACCTGACAAACAAGATGATAATAACCAGACCGGCTGTACAGACACTGCAGGAGAAACTGTAGTTATATATTATGTAGTGTGTGCATGTGTATACATGATGCAGTTATGGAATATAATAATGTGATTGTGCTGATTGACGTCTGTCCTCTTGACCCCTCCACATTAAGGTCAAAGGTCATGATCTAGACCAGCCCTAGATGTGGGGGGATGGAGAACCTTAGAACATTTCCACAAAGCGGAGGGCACAAACAAAACAAACCAAAAGAAAACTACCGGCATATCCTACTTCTTTGTTTTATGTGGATGAGACATAATTTCAACCACAGATGGCCTCCCTCAAGTAATGAAGTGTGTTTATGATTAGTTTGATAAAATATCCATTACCCTCTGGGTGAGATAATCTGCTACAGATACACTGGGACAATGTTCCCAGTCTGTGTCTCCCAAGTGTAATTACAATAAGTGCTATTTGGAAACAATGCACCAACTTTAATTGTGGAAAAAGTGACACCAAGGAGGGTTTGTCTCATCTGAATCTCATGAGGGTTGTGCGATAACACAGCACCAGTGGACCAGCAGCCTCTTAAAGGACTCTGCATGAAAATAAATAAAGAGCTTGAAAAATGTATCCAAATGTAACAGAATAAAACGAGAGTAAGAAATATCAAAGCTTCTCCAACAAATACAATTTACTTATAAGGGGTCTAAATGTAACTCGTTCACTCTGAAACTAACCATCACAAACCTTTACCATTATAAATTTAAATGTCCTGTTTAGCTTATCAATGCAGCTTTAAACTTTGCAAATATGCAGTATTTTGATAATGTTGTCTGATACAATACATATGTTTTAACACTAGGATTGCCAAGATGGTCTGACAGACCGTTTGGGTTTCTACAATGCAAATAAGTCTGTTTGAGTAAAATCGACAAACCTTTCAGCCAACGACTTCAAATGTGTGTTTTAATGTTGTCTGAAGATGAGAAGGTACCAAAATAAACAAGATTTCTGAGCATTTTTTCCTCTGACTGCAGTTGCCATATTACGCATTATTACCATATGAGGTCTCTTTTTTCACATTATTCCGTTGTACAATGCGTTTGAGATTAGATTTAGAGATAAATTGGTGTTCGTTAGACAGAAATATAAACATTGTAAATTGTCAAAAAGGTTGCATATCCTGCTCAATGTTCTATGATAATTTGTTTATTTACAATTATTCCTCATAACGTCCTCATAACCAACATATTATTGATGTATTTAATGTAATTACATAGTACACTCTGGCACACCATGGTGGTGGCGGACGTTCTAGAGCAGGGGTATTCAATTAAAACTCCAAAAGGTCCAGATTGAGAAAATGTCCTCGTGCAAAGGTTCGGAACATTACAATAAACTTGTGCTATTTAGTGCCATATATATTCAAGAAGCCGAGTAGTAGTGATGTCTCTGTGTAGTCAACAACTGTCAAATCAATTAAAGAAAGTACACATCAATTATATTTGAACAATTATTATTCTCAGTTTTCAAATTTAACTGGTTGGATTATAAATACATCAATAAATGTGCACAAACAATTTTTTGGGAAAAACTTGCATCTAAAAGAAAGTGCTTGATTTTAGAAAAATGAATGAAAATGAAAGAGTGTCGCTGGAGTTAACTTTTTTTCTTCTCTTTTGTTAACTCACATCATCATCATATCAACATCATAACGGTCTCAGTCAACTTTATAATAAACAGCCTCTACACATCTTAACATCTTGCCCTCAGTTCAGAGTGGGTATGTTTGCTCAAAAGATGTATGTTTGGTCTCGTAGTTCACGTTGGCGCTTTTAATAATGGCCACAGTATCTGAACATATGAGAGAGAGAGGTTTTGTAGCAGGAAGAATGAACAAATAAGAGTTCGTCCATTCTTTGTTAAAATCTATTTTTTCGCGGTCCACTTTTTTCTTTTTAGAGCATGCCATGTGAAATTGCTCCTCGGACTCACTTACTTCTCCCACTTCGCTCTCTCTTTTCCCGTCTCTCGACTCACGATGCATTTTGGAATACACATATTTGATTGGCTGAGTGACGTAAAGGCTAGAAAAGTTGTGCAGGTTCAAATAGAAGCGCTCCCTCAAAATGTATAATTCTCAATTATCCGGTCTGGATAGGACAGCGTCTGGGTCCGTAGCCTATTAGTGACCCCTGTTCGAGAGTCTTGGTGTTCCTAGTGTTAATTACCTGCGTGCATTAATTGATATCACATATGACATTTCTATTAGGAGGATTCAGGTTTATTAGAACCAGGATGTTGCTGGGAGTTCCACAGTTGTGTTAGTTGTGTTTGTTAAATAAAATGTCAAACTTTTTTTCAGGCCATCATTCCAATCAGTAATAATTCCATCGTAGTCATTAAGTTAATTGCGGAGATCTGAGAATCTGCCATGTCAGGAAACACTAGCAGCCAGACGATCAGACAGGTTGGGAACAAACTGCCAAGCTTGTTTGAATGACAAAACAACATTTTCTATCGACCTCTCCATTGTTATCATCCACCTGTTTACTTCCTTCTACAACTTTGAACTGCTGTACTTACTGTCATTGTTCAAGCTGATCTGACCTACATTTTAAATAAAGAGGTTCAGATAATCTGGTACACTGTTTTACATTTTTTCCCATTAGAATTCATTGGACAGTTTTGTAATGTTTTCAGGGGACAGCAATTACTTTGGCGACGTCAGTGTTGACACAGCTGGTGGAAAAGTTGAGAGAAAAGTTGCAGTTGTTGAAGTATCCTTGAATACTGCAGAGGAAGAGAATTGAGTTGTGACCCTGTTGGCTTTCCGTAAGCCTGCAAGCACATGTACTGTATCCACATCTGTGTGCGTGTGTCTTCGTGCCACATCACAGCATGGGCTGAACAAGCTTATATTCAATTAATTCCTGGGCGGCTGCTAATGTTTTGGCCGAGTGCTGTTTAATGGCTGGGGTTTTAATATGAGGGCAGCGCAGCAGAACACACTTACTCCTACATGGAGAGGTAAAGACCTGCCATAAATAGCGGCTGTGGCTCGGGTCAAACCACACTTTACATCTGCTCCTGTGTCTTTTTCATGTCTTCTCTTATCAATTGACTTTACTTTGCGAATAGACTTGTAATCAGTTTGTATTTATGGTGTCATCGTGGATGTATTTTATTCTAACATGGAATCTACATTCCCTTTGCTGTCTTCCATCTGTGTGCTTTGGAGATGTGAAACGTATGTGATGTTTGGCATTCATAGTCACCGCAGCTACATCCTACAGTTGGCACATCGATCATTGCTCTGAATGTCCAACGTTCTTCCTGCTCATGCTGTGCTGAAAGCTGCAGTTGTAATTCAGCAAGAATATTTACCCTAGAATTATGCATGTGATACACAATGACTTCAAACAAAGTTAACAGATAGCCTAGTTTGGTTTAGTCAGTACCTGCTTTCTAGCATCAAGCCAGACTATTCTCAGCTGTTAGTCCGGTCTAGCCAGTGTTAAGCTGTGCTCACATCTATAAAGCATGGACAGTCCTGGATTATTTATTCAGGAGGCTTTTACAGCGAGGTGCAGATAGTCCTCAAGTTCGTCCTCAGGGTGTATTTACAATGGCTCAAAACATTGACTGCCATTCATTCCACTCCGGTGGACGGGTCAAACAAACACCCATCTTTGAGCCAGGAGACCGCTGTTCGTTTATTGGTGTGTGACCGCGGCAATGACCCTGGCATCAACATGGGTCTTGGGTGATCCGATCACAAGTGGACAGCTCTCAGTACATCAGTACACACCTGGCATTAGAATGTGTCCCCAGTGACCACTTGTGATTGGATCTCACCTCTATATGCAAATAAACGCTTATTGTGACTTGTCTACCAGAAGTTAAAAGAAGAAGAAAAAAAGGTAATATATCTATTTGAAATGTTTAGACGTCATGGGAAAAGCAAGTGTAAGCTATTTTGTTGATTTGTCTCTCAGCGAAATGCTAGTGAGTGAATTGAATCAATTGTTTCATCCATGTCTTAACCTAGAATTTATCTCGAATGGATTATTAACACATGAATTTCAATTCTATTTCATTTTATTTGTACAACCCATTATCACGAATCACCAATTTGCCTCAGAAGGTTTTACAATCTGTAGAACATACCACATCCTCTGTCCTTGGACCTTCTGTTACCATTCTATTTCCATGTTTGGTTCTGCACTGTAAGGAATCCCAAACTTTACTAGTTGTTCAACATCCCCCATTCCCCAAGCCTTACATTTCATGATTTAAAACCTCCTTACGTTATGTAACCAAACAAGGAAAGGAAAAAGAAAATCCCCAAATTCTTTTCTTTTTGGTATTGGTTACCTGCATAGTAGATTATTCTTCATTTGCATTTTGCTAGCTGCACAATTTTGGTATGATCTCCCTCTCTCTCCAACCTGCATCTGTAAAGAGTGCTCTACCACCACCACTATCATTTCCATCCTATTTGGGGAAGCTCCAATCCTCTGTTCCTTTCTTCCCTCCTCCCTCCTCTCTCTCCATGCCTGTGATGGCATGCTAAATGAGTGTTTGCACTGTATTTTTCGCTGACTCTGCGATTTGCGTCCTATAGCTGTACTAATAATTGGCCATAAGCTGGGGATCGAAACAGAGTAAATGGCTGGGATGTTGAGCGTGGAGGCCTGGGGACACAGTGCAGAGAATGAGGAAGGTGAGGATGAAGTCCTCAGTGAGTGTTTAAAGCAGCACATAAAACAGTTTGGTATGGTTTTTTTCACTTCTGCCAGCATTATTCTATTGGACTGGTGCGGTGGCAGTGGTGAGGTCAACAGGAAGTGCCGCTGTCTGTGATTCGAGGCGCCCGGTGTTCCCCTGAGCCGCTGACACTCTTGAAACCAGCTGCTTGTTGCGATGGTAATATATGATGAATCCCTCACAGACTCAAATCACCCCGCACTGCAAAGTGGAATGTTGGGAAATATTTTAGCACTAGTCCCAACTAGTCCCATTTCTGGTTTGAAATTCTTGCACCCTGACTGGTCCATTAAAGGTATTTCTAAAAAATGAGATCTGACGTAAATAAGCTGATCATGTCAGGTCTGTAAATCCACGTCCTTGAGTATAAGGATATTGATGGTAATATATCAAGGGTTGGTATCTCCCCATTCACATCACAAGTATGATAAGCAACATTCATCAATTATGTTTTAAACCTCAGGAACCAAACTGGTATTTTCCTCTGTCATTTTGTTCCGAACACAAATCAAACGGAAACAAACCTTCAGTGTACCTGGAGATGCAGCAGTAAAGTAGTTGTTTGAACATCCTCTTGTTGTGGAAATTGTCATACATGAGAATCTATAAAATGGAGATGATAAATCATAGGATTAGAAATGTAGCTAAATTGTTGAAAGAGGATACAAAACAAATATTACCTAAACCAGTCTGTTTGTATATTCTTTCTATTATAGCATTAAATAATATTAAATCATTCCAAAATTCCCAATAACAAATATGCTTTGTGCTTCAATGACTCACATGAGTCAAATCCAATCGTCACTGTGTCCATTATTTACAGCTAACGTTTGGATTACAACATATTGTTAAAGATACAGTGCTGCATTAATTACAGCATGGCTGCTAAGTGACTTTGCCGTAGCAGTGCGTTCTTTAACACAGCATTACAGTACAGCTACAGTCGGGCCACATTTCTGCGCAGTCATCACTGCTAGGTTATGCAGAGGCCAAAGAAGCAGCAGGAGGAAGCCTTCATTAATTTATCTCTCTGTTCTGTATTTAACAAGCGCTACATGTGCTGAGGAGGCACGCGCCCAACACAAAGGTTCAGCACAATCATTACAGGTGCACAGGCACACCAAGGCTAATCATTTGACCTTTGCTTTTCTTGTTCTCGGCGTCGGACGGAGCTGCACTATCTGCAGAGGATAAGTCCATTTGTTATACCGCATGATTTATGATGGGCCCGTTAATGTAGAGAATGCTAAAACAGTCCAACTGAGACAGCATGGAACAAATAGCTCCGGAGCCCAAAATTAGCTGGAGGGCGATACTTTGTTGAACCCTGGCAACAGCAAGTCTTTGAATTTGAATAAGCTGCTTCTCGTGCCTCTGTCTCCAAAAACACCAAGCAGCACTTTTAGGGCAGGTTTGGTTTGGAAGCTCTTCGTCAGCAGACTTGAAGTTGCACCCGACAAACCCTGTAGCCAATGCATTTCTTATTTAATTTTATTTATTAATATATTCATTCTATTTTTTAGCTGTGGTGCTGACAGCCTGTGGAGACTGCTTGGATGGTGAGGAGATTTTCAGATGGATCTATATTAAGGTAGAAGAAAAGTGAAAGTTGGATGTTGCCAATAGAGCAGGTTAAACTGTAGCAGCCAGGACTCCAGCATTTTGCCTCTCAGTGTAGTGTGAACAGACATCACTTCAAACAGCACACTCCTCTGCATGAAGTGAAAGTGTACCACTTGAACCGGAGATTTAAATTAAACACAGCTACATTGGGGTGAGCTCATCCCCATCATTTGGCTCCTCCGGGCCAAAACCCGCAAGTTTGTTTGAAGGTCCACCAAATAACAAGGCGGAGCTAAACACCTCTGCGGCTGGAATCTGGCACCATTGATTCTGGCTTTGGGCAGGAGCTGCTGCAGTCAATGTCATGTAGAATGGCAGTGAGGAGGAGGAGGAGGATGGACATCTGGCCTGCATTGGGGCCTCCCCGGGTCTTTGCCTGAGGCAGCAGCACCTCAGCAGTCTCACCGCCTGCAGTGCAGAGACTCTCACTCGGTGGACTAGAATATTTCTCCTAACTCTTACTTTTTGAAAAATCTTTGCATTGTGCTTTTGTGCTTTGACTCCATCTTTCTATTGTCTCATTCTTCCTCTTCTCATTAATGTCATGCAGATCTCCACACCTCTTCTTTCTCCCACCTATACCTCCTGCACATTCATGCAGAATCTACCTATTTGTCAGTGATGTACCTCTGGGAGCGCCGCCACGCGTTTCCTAAATCAATTTTCCGAGGCATCCCACAAAGGATGTTGTCTTGATGTCACCAGGACGAGATTACCAGACCTCTCTCATCCATGAGTGGGAGTGCCTGCAAATGAAGTATGGGCTCGTCAGTCCACCGTCGCCTAATGAATGGCTCTCTCTCCAAAACCCCCTCTTATTGCATCGTGAGGATTATTGCTATTGAATGGAAGTGCTCCTGAAAGCGCCGAACAGCGAGAACACTGGACATGATTCACTTTGCGGGACAGAGTTTGGAGCTCTGAGGTGAGAGGGAGTGGGGCTGAACTAAGAGGAGAAAAGAGAGAATAGAATATACTGCAGTGAGGTGCATGTCAGGAGTGTTTGCCGAGGAGGAAGAGATACTGACAGAGCGAGGGGGAAGCTGTCGATATGAGTTGATATGTGGCATGAGAGAGTGAGAGGTAAGAAGGAGTTCAGGTAGAGAGATGGCCCAGGCCCTACAGGAGTGGAGTTTATTTTTTCCTTCCTAGGAAGAAGCCTGACCTGCTGCTACTTCCTGACACTCACTTGAGGAGAGAGACGTTTGCTGAGATATTGTGCATCCACACTATGTTTCTGTATGAAAGGAGTGTGTTGCAGTGTGTGAGGATCGAGGCTCTGGTGGATCTTCCTCACGGCAAAGAGGAAAATCCCTTATTATCCGGCTGAGTGCTCGCAGCTCTGCAGCCCTTCTGACCTCCAAACCCAAACTGTTAGCCGGACCACATCGGCTGTGGACGTATGCCGGAGATCCACCATAATTCATCTCACACACCTGAATATCAAGCTGATAATACAACTAAATCCTACCCATGTGAAGCAATCTGATACTCTACTATTACAATATTTCTTCAGTGTCCTCAGAATTCCCTGATAGAACCAGGTTCAGACCGTTTTCCCTCCTAATGTACAAGGAATCACAGTCAGCACTGAAAAACAATGTACTTATCAGAATGTTACATCAAATTAAATCAATGGGAAAACTGGTATTATTAGTTCTAATTCCAAATAGAGTCTGCAGTGTGACAATGATGTCTATGAAGTACCTTTGAGGACAGGGTCATAATTAACTTTATTCTAAAGTACTAAGTACTTTAATATGCTACTATTAAAGGCTGATGCTGTGTTTAAAGACTTTTTCATTTAAAATGAATAGTGAGGATCATTATTATTATATAATATTATTATCAAAATTAGGCCATTTTAGCTCTAGGCCTTTTCAAACAGGGTAGATCAAAGCTGTGTTAATAAAAATTAAAAAAAAAAAAAAAATTTTTACTAGTGCTGCACGGTGGTGTAGTGGCTAGCACTGTCACCTCACAGCAAGAGGGGCCCAGTTCGATCCCCAATCCAGGCGGTCCTTCTGTATGGAGTTTGAACGTTCTCCCCGTGGGTCTCCTCCGGGATCTCCGGCTTCTTCCCACAGTCCAAAGACATGCAGCTTAGGTTATTTGGAGAATCAAAATTGTCCGTAGGTGTGAATGTGAGTGTGAACATTTGTCTGTCTCTATATGCGATAAACTGGCGACCTGTCCAGAGTGTACCCTGCCTTCGCCCAATGTCAGCTGGGATCGGCTCCAGCGCCCCGCGACCCTGAAGAGGATAAGCGGTTTGGAGAATGGAATGGAATGTTTAGACTATCCATGCCTGGAATTGCATTTTGTAACACACCCTTAAAAAATGGTGTTGAAGCTTACTAAGAGAGTTGAAGTGTCCTAAAAGTAAAAAGAGGTTCAGTAAGCAAATAAATTATATTTATATATTTGTATACTTATTTAATATGATACACACAAGAAGTATAGAGATGCATACACTCAAGAAAATGTAAATTCCCATGTCATAACTCTTGACATGGTTTATGCACAAATGTATGCATACAAACACGTGGCTCTTGTACAATATGCTTTGCAGTCTGTTTTTGTAGCTCTGTATGATAGTAAAGAGGCCTTACATACACAGGAGTTCACATTAGTACCCCTTATGCACACTCACTACACACACATGCATGCTTTCCTACGCAGAGAAGAACCTGTTCTGTCAGTATTGCTCTACACACTCCTGCTGTACCTTTTCTCTCCCTTTTGTTGCTAAAAGCTGAGTGCAGTGTTTGCTCTGTAAGCACTTGGAGAGTTGCCCCGGCTTTCAACTCATAATGCCGCTCCACTTCCAGATAAAATACAAGCTCCTCCAGCCATCACATTTAACAAGACGGAGACGAGAAGGAAGCAGCGGAGGGCTCAACTCCTGTGATGTATTTCCTCTTCCTCTTGCTGTCAGGTGTGGGAGACAGTGTGTGTGCGTGTGCGCGCATGCGTGTGTTTGTGTGACTTTCATGTGTGCGTGCGTCATGTGTGTCAGGGTGTATGCACACACTGCAGTGTTTGAGGCAGTTGTCACAGCAAGGAATGCTCGATAATTGATTTCAAAGTCTAGTGCTGGCTGAGGTGATTCTCTTTGCTCCCCCCACCACCAGCACTACCACCACACACACACACACACACACCTCCCCTCCATCCTTTCTCTGCCGACAACAATAACAACAATGCCTACTTATGCCATAATAAATGGCTGAGTTGCGCAGCCTTTGTTTACTCATTTGTGACTGTCAGCCAGCTGTTGTCTTCTGCACTGTAAGCCCCCACCCCTACCATCCCACTTCCTGTTTCCCCAAGCTACGGCAGCCATCTTGGATGTCAATGCTATGCCATGTAAGAGCAGCTGTTACTGATATAACAGGGCCGTTTTGTAGCCACGAGACATTTAGCACTGACAAACGCAGTCCATTGTGCCGCATATTGTGCTCGAGATGAATGTTGAAGTGTTTTCCCAACAATACTAGCACACTGTGAAGTAATTCATCAGAGGGGCCGTTCAAGTTAGGATGGGTGCTTTTACCACAGGACAGAGAGAAGTAGCACTTACACTGTCCAATACACCCTTACTGTTTGTGTTGTTTTGCTATATGTTCCTTTGTTTTCAGGCCAAAGAATCCAAATCGCAATATGTTTTGAATATATAAAACTCTTGAAAAGGATTATTTTGTCTACTGCTACTACTGAAGCTCTGGTGTAAGTTCAATCAGGAAGATGATACTCTTGTATGCCTCAGCCCATAGTTTATTTCTCATACATCCGCCTATAGCTCCTCACGCATGCTCACTCATATTATTTCATGCTGTCATTGTTCGGGGCTGTCAATCATGAGATCAGCTGTTTAGATCAGCTGGTCTCTTCTATCCAATAGCACAACGAAACAATGACATCGTTAGCCTATCATCTAGCTGCTGTCTCTTTTGAATATGATTGTCTCTCTACCTTCAGTACGTTCAGCTTCATCATTCTATCAGCCTCATCAGCCACCACCGTCCCCAGTGTCTGGACTCCACGGGGGGGGGTTATCTCCTGCTGCTCAGCGCAGACGGCCCTCCATTACAGATCTCCCTGTAGAGTCCATGCGCCAAAGACTCTGTGAAGACTTTATCATCACATATATCATATAACATATCTATTATCTTTCATTCATCTGACTTGTTTCTCCTGATTGAATTATTTTTGATATAAAAAAAACCCACACACACACACACACACAGTGATGCAGATGCATGACGTCTGCTTCTTAAATGATTAAGTCAATTAAGTCCCATAATGAGCAGGAGCTCGGCCGGACATGCATCTGAGAGTTCACTAGCAAGTGGGAGGCTCCCAGCCGGGGGCGTAATGGGAAAACAGCAGTCAGCCTTTGGGGGATTTTCCCCTAATATTCTAGGTCCTGTGCTCCAAATCCTGCCAGTACCTCACTGAGACAGATAACTTCCAGCATGTATGCAATTTAATGGAAAATGCCCAACAAATTTAAAGTGAAGTGAATACTGCAATTGAATTAAGAAAGGATGCTATTGAGCAGTAAAATCCAGTGCAATAGCTAAATTCTTGTTGAGGCAGAAGAGAGACTTACCAAGAAAAGTGCAACCCAGTCTCTAGAATAAAATGTAGCCATTGTACCATTCTGCAAAGCCTCATTTTCCCTTCTTAAATGAAATAAACATTGCAACATTTCTACATATTGTTTTTGCCGTTTCAAAAAACGTTTTAGGCAAAAAACAAACGTAACATCGGAGAAAAGATGTTCCCTCGCTATTTAAAAATGCTGTTTTGTTGAATTGGAACATAATTCAGGAGACTATTTGGTAGAAATGATAGCATCAGTTGTTCCTAGTGTAGGTTTAAATGACCTGTAACGGCAAGTAAATAATGACACTTGTCTGTCAAGATCATTGTGACAACAATTATACTCTATGTTTCACCAAGTAGTTATTCTTTTAACAATGATGACGGTTCCTTAATACTCTGAGAGAATACATGTTAAGGAAGCAAAATAGCCCAAAATTGACCAGTGCACGAACATTTTATTTTTGCCTGGGGCTCCTCCCCTTCACAAAGTCAATATTTGAACCAAACCATGTTCATTCCCTAACTCTTACACACTATTTTGTTTGTCCAAACCTAAGCAAGCCTTAGCCATAGAATAACTTCAAGATAAGAACATTGAAACTATTTTGTAATGGAGAATGTTTGAAGGCACTAACAAATGATGTTACCATGCAGATAAGATCAAAGCTATTATGGGTGATTTGTTAGAAATGGCATATTGTGTATTTAGTTTAAGGGAAATATTTGCAGACTACAGTCAAGGCAAACAGTGGGGATTTAATCCTGATTGTACTAGTTGGACATCAACAATGTTCATCAAAGTGGAAACTCGTCAGTCTTTGGTACCATCCTCAAATTCATCTTACTAAAACATTTACAGAGCAGTTGACTGAGCAACTTTAAGGCTTCAACATCCTATGATATTGAACTTGCAAATGTGAAGCCAGTTCTTGCTCCAGGGCATCAAACAAATACATGCTAGCAACAAGTTCACACGCTGTAGCTGCCGCTTTGCATTGTGGTCAATCATCAAAACCTGAGCAGTAGCTGTTTTTTTGACCAAATGAATGGACATGAGTTAAGCTACTGCCTTTGCTATCGTCCTCTTTCATGTGTTGTCTTGAAGCATCACGATGCCTGTTTGCTTTGTAGAAGTTACTTTCAACCTTTTCTTTCTTAATTAGTTGGCTCTTTTTGCCCGTTCGAGAACATAACAGTCAGATCAGGACCTTGTAGAGAAGGATATTTCTCACCATGTATCATCTAATACTAGAGTTGTACTTGGAAGGAGAAAATAATTGTTTATTTTGAACAAGTTATTCTCAGGAATAATTAACAATATTTATAATATATATCATAATTAGCCCTGTGAAACCTAGAGCAGACTATAGAGCTTTTCTAGTCTTCTGACCACTCAAAGCGCTTTAACGCTACATGTCATCCTTCACCCATTCACTCTCATTGTTACACTGATGACAGGGGCTACCATGTAAGGTGCCACCTGCACATCAGGACCCTTATGCTGCGTTCACACCAAACAAATTCATCGCGCCGCGTATTCGCATCATTCGCGCCGCCAGTCAAAACGCCGGGGACCATTTGTGTTCATGTGTGAATCGCGCAATGACAGGAGGAGCATCTCAACGCTGACAGGCTATCGCGCCGGGGCGTAACGCAAATATTTCGCAGAAGTTGAAAAATATCAACTCGCGGGTTTGGGGCGATTTGGCGTTTGATTCGCGTCAATCGCGCCGCAAATTCGCGTCAATTGCGTCGTGCCATCGCAAATTCGCTCCTCATCAGTCTCATCGCGTCTGTGCATAGACTTTGTATGTAATCTACTCGCGCGAATAATTCGAGACACGTTTGGTGTGAACGCAGCATTACTGATCATTTACAGGTGCTGGTCATATAATTAGAATATCATCAAAAAGTTGATTTATTTCACTAATTCCATTCAAAAAGTGAAACTTGTCTATTATATTCATTCATTACACACAGACTGATATATTTCAAATGTTTATTTCTTTTAATTTTGATGATTATAACTGACAACTAAGGAAAATCCCAAATTCAGTATCTCAGAAAATTAGATTATTACTTAAGACCAATACAAAGAAAGGATTTTTAGAAATCTTGGCCAACTGAAAAGTATGAACATGAAAAGTATGAGCATGTACAGCACTCAATACTTAGTTGGGGCTCCTTTTGCCTGAATTATTGCAGCAATGAGGCGTGGCATGGAGTCGATCAGTCTGTGGCACTGCTCAGGTGTTATGACAGCCCAGGTTGCTCTGATAGTGGCCTTCAGCTCTTCTGCATTGTTGGGTCTGGCATTTCGCATCATCCTCTTCACAATACCCCATAGATTTTCTATGGGGTTAAGGTCAGGCGAGTTTGCTGGCCAATTAAGAACAGGGATACCATGGTCCTTAAACCAGGTACTGGTTGCTTTGGCACTGTGTGCAGGTGCCAAGTCCTGTTGGAAAATGAAATCTGCATCTCCATAAAGTTGGTCAGCAGCAGGAAGCATGAAGTGCTCTAAAACTTCCTGGTATACGGCTGCGTTGACCTTGGACCTCAGAAAACACAGTGGACCAACACCAGCAGATGACATGGCACCCCAAACCATCACTGACTGTGGAAACTTTACACTGGACCTCAAGCAACGTGGATTGTGTGTCTCTCCTCTCTTCCTCCAGACTCTGGGACCCTGATTTCCAAAGGAAATGCAAAATTTACTTTCATCAGAGAACATAACTTTGGACCACTCAGCAGCAGTCCAGTCCGAGACGCTTCTGACGCTGTCTGTTGTTCAAGAGTGGCTTGACACAAGGAATGCGACAGCTGAAACCCATGTCTTGCATACGTCTGTGTGTAGTGGTTCTTGAAGCACTGACTCCAGCTGCAGTCCACTCTTTCTGAATCTCCCCCACATTTTTGAATCGGTTTTGTTTCACAATCCTCTCCAGGGTGCGGTTATCCCTATTGCTTGTATACTTTTTTCGACCACATCTTTTCCTTCCCTTCACCTCTCTATTAATGTGCTTGGACACAGAGCTCTGTGAACAGCCAGCCTCTTTTGCAATGACCTTTTGTGTCTTGCCCTCCTTGTGCAAGGTATCAATGGTCGTCTTTTGGACAACTGTCAAGTCAGCAGTCTTCCCCATGATTGTGTAGCCTACAGAACTAGACTGAGAGACCATTTAAAGGCCTTTGCAGGTGTTTAGAGTTCATTAGCTGATTAGAGTGTGGCACCGGGTGTCTTCAATATTGAACCTTTTCACAATATTCTAATTTTCTGAGATACTGAATTTGGGATTTTCCTTAGTTGTCAGTTATAATCATCAAAATTAAAAGAAATAAACATTTGAAATATATCAGTCTGTGTGTAATGAATGAATATAATAGACAAGTTTCACTTTTTGAATGGAATTAGTGAAATAAATCAACTTTTTGATGATATTCTAATTATATGACCAGCACCTGTATATGCCGAGCAACTTGGGGTTAACTATTTTGCCCAAAGACACATCGACATTGACTAGGGGAGTTGAGGATCAAACCGCTGATCCTCCGATTGAAGTATTACTGTGGCTCAGTCACCCTTGCCAACATGGTTGTCTGTCTCTATGTGTCAGCCCTGTGATAGTCTGGCGACCTGTCCAGGGACTCACCCAATGTCAGCTGGAATTGCCTCTAGCCCCTCCATGATCCTGAACAGGATAAGTGTTTTAAAGATAATGGATGGATGAATGGATGATCTTTCCATGGCATTGACCGTTATTAAATTGAAGTGTGTGGTTTATTATAACTTTGAATCTTACTGTTTGTTGTAGCTTTGGCCATCATTCATCTCTGTAATAAATACCCCTTACTTGCCAGGCTAATTGGTAAGATCTGGGAACACAGTAGCATCATTAACAAAGTCAGATGGGGCAAAGAAGTGGTCAGAACAGGACAAATGGACATGTTAGAAATAATCCCCCAGGTTAGTCAAATTCATTTGGAGAGTATGAGATAACAAATGTTAAGAAATGGTCAAATTGTTACCCAAAGTGCTTGGCACTTCATTTTTCATCCTTTTGACCATGGTTCTCTCATTCCTTATCCCATCACTTTTTCATCATAATCATTATGATTTTGAGCCATGTGTCCTCTTTGAAGACTAAAAAGTATAGTGAGTAAACGATCTAGTTTGATTTGTGATCTTTCATTAAATATTGCATCGGCTGCACCTCCCACTGAAAGACAAGTGGAACCTCAAAACTATTTAGCTAGTCTGTAGCTGGTCTTAAGTGGTTTAAGTATGACGTAATGTTGTCCATGTTTGGGTAGTTATCTGTGGGATTAAGAGATTTGCATGACGGAAAACAGGCCTTTGGCCACTTTCAAGTGAATTTCATCCTTGTTTGCATTTTCCTGCTGAATATTACGAATAACCTCCCTCCAGTCATCCACTGCCTATTGTGGTGAAGACATGTGCTAGGAGATGAAGACAGAGTTCCTAACCAGGCCAGTTATGAGGCAGTAAGTCCACTATTGATTATCTGTCCACATCGCTGCCTGGCCTCCTTTGTTTTCTCAAGCACACATTGGCACATATACAACAGTGGAGGGTGCAGATGGGGGTGACCTTTCATCAACTTACCCTCTGGTAAGTTGTTGCTTAAATGAGTTTGAATTTGGTGTCCTGGAGACTGTGGCAAATAGATAGGAGAAATGGACACCCTGGAGATGGCCGACTTGGACCCAGGCCAGACGTCGGTGGGGACAGCACTTAGATTCCGTGACTGAGTCTCTGTGGTGCTGGTCTGTTTGCTAGCAGGCCACAGTGAATGCTGGTTGCTAGCAGGTTGGATTGAAGGCTGAACGTTAGCAAGCCAAGGTACAGACTAAAGGCTGGCAGGCTGGGAATAAGGCCCGATGCTAGCAGACAAAAAGGCTAGATCAAGATGTCTGCAATTCCAGATAGCAACTTCATTAGCCAAGGCGTAGAAGAAACCAGTTGCCTCTTTATACTTGAGGCGTTGTTGCAGTAGTTCAGAAAGTACTGTATGGTGTGCATCACATCAAGTTCATCTGCTGAAAACATATGTGGTCAAATGGTACTGTAATGATTTGGTGAACATAGGTTTTGACCCAAAAGCAGGACTCTTAAGACCAAGCAATCTTTAATATTCAGTAAAGATTGTCATTACTGAATATTGTGAAAAAGGCTGGACTCTAGAAAACCAAAGAAGCAAACAAAGGACGGCCGACTTAACCTGGGGGTACGCAAAACAGTAGGGGTTCAATGTCATGGCAGTAGATACTGACGCTTTATCAGGACCCCTTGGCGCCATCTTCTAACACAAAGGGCCCAGCATGTCAAACAACTACTGTTGCAGTAAACACATGGTTAACGTTCTGAATTCAAAGGAAACACATCATGGTTGGGCTTAACTACGTAAACAAAGTAAAATGTAAACAATGCAACAGTTATTGTATTGAAAACACGTCACAAACATCACTAGCGTAACCTCAAAATTACTCAACAATTCTTCGGGACTCAAACACACTCTTATATAAATAGAAAAAATATTTCACCCTACAGCTAATTCTTTTGTAATGATGAAGTATTTTAGTTTTGGACCTGTGTTTTTGACATGACTTGTACTTTGACTTGACTGCGGCCACAATGCCAAAATCACTTCACAGCCCAGCACTGATCCTAGGACTTGCTCCAACCTTTATGCAATAGAATAATTCCATTCAATTCAATTTATTTTTGTATAGCCCAAAATCACAAATTACTAATTTGCCTCAGAGGGCTTTTAAAGGGCTTATATAGGAATAACAGTTCCTTGATTGGAAAAAAAACAGAAAATACTTTGTCATTGAATGTATTCCAGCCAGTATTTATGTGCCTTTCGAATTGTATTTGGCAAAGCAAATCAGGATATAAATGTATTTTCTAGTAAAATACCATGTAATAGTAAAGTCTTGACTTTTATTCAGGGCCTCTCTTTCATACACAAAGACTGTCTGATAGAAGAGCATGCTATAGTGAAACAGGTATAACATCAAGGGCAGACACCAAATATAGTAAGCAAGCAACAAAGTAGCATTAATGAATTATAGATTTGTTTCCTTTTCATTTGGAGCAGCATAATAACAATAATCAATGATGTACATTTCTCTGCATGCCAGCCAACACCTAATTACAGCTAATTACCAGCGGCTGCCATGCGCGATATGATGTGTCTTCTTTCTGTAAGCCATTCCCAGTAATTACACATATATCATGTCATCCGGTGAATCATTATTGCATAAAAGATCCCCTTGTGGCTCTTTTTCCATTGGACAGAGGAGAGAAATGGCCCACATCCACCTGGACCAGTGTTGTCCAGGCCAGGCCAATCCTCCCGATCCAGGCCAGATCAGTCTGGACCAATCCAGGCCGGTCTGTGGATTGGCATATGGGGTGGGCACTGCCTGCCAGGCTTCTGCCAAGACTCAAGGGGGAGAGTGATTGTAGGGCAGTAAGCCCTATGACCCAGGACAGAAACCACTTTAATCTTCACCTGCATGACAAATGATGGAAGGCGAGGAGGAAGGAAGTGACCAATAAGGATCTGGATGAAGGAAAGATGAAGAAAGAGAAAACAGGATTAGTGTTTTCTTTTGTCCTTTCTGTCTTTACCCAACCCTTCATGATAAAAGAGGAAAGAAAGAATAGACAAATGTGTGGAATAAAAGAATGTGAATAAGATGGAAGAAAATAATAGAACTGCAATGAACAAAACGATCCAACAAGTCTTTAAAACTAAAGGACAGGCTGTCATTGCTTTTTAAAATTACACATATGTATTTCAATCTGGTGCCACATGACACTGTCAGTGCCTTCTTAAATTGTTACAATACACTGTTGCAGAAGGATTCATTTGACTGTTTTCTAACATGCCACTGCTACTGTTTTCATCTATCTAGACCTCTTCGTTAAAGGTGCAATGTGTAAGTCTGGCTGTGTTCCACATGTACTAAGAGTGTCATAGTTTGCAGCTTACATCAACTGACCAAGTGCTGTATTTGACGAGTTGGGAGTGAAGTTGTGTTGATGAACGAGAAAACGACTTGTATTGTGTATCGTTCTCTACCAGCAGTAGACTGCTTCGGCAGGATCAGACCCCCCCCCAGAACTTATGTCGGCTGAATGCTAGCTGCTACCACTAAATGCTAACTGAAGGTCCATCTCGTTGAGCAGCCGTCTCCTGATTTTTGAGGACGAAACGAAAATACTAGTTTTTTTCTCATTTCTGCCACTTTGATTTAATTCAATAACCAAACTATCTAATCATACACAGACCCTGTAACTTCACCATGATTGAAAGACCCTCAGTGTAGCTATCAAGTAGAACTGAGAGCAGACTGGACGTTAGTGACTCACTATCGCCTCTTGAGACAGAAGTGGTATTACAAGATAGGACAGGCCGGGGCTAGCTCATTAGCATGCTTATTTCAGTAGATATCTCTGCAACACAATGCAAAGAACAACATCATGCTCACTTCTGCCTTTGCTTCTTGGAGACAACAGTCTTTATTCACATGGGGAACTCTTCCTGCATGACACAGAAACACTAGCATCCAACACCCAATCCTCCATGTTCTTATTCATTGGGGATTAATAAAGTATTTTGGATTGTACCTTAAGGTCACACTACTTTCTGCATTGCTTCCAAACGTTAGCAGTCAGTGTAAATTGTTCACTGCAGATTTGATTGATTTGAATGTAATGCCAAGGGATACTGGTTAAGGGAAGACGGGACACTGTTACACTATTATGGCTTATTTTGATTTATTTTAGTCTTTGTTGATTTCCTTGCTCTGATGTGGTTGGTTAGAATGGAATACATAGAAATAAGGATGAAGAAAATTAAGTGTACGTAGAAAGTAAAGAATACAAACTTGGCATTATTGTGCAGGCTTTGCCTCTTCTATCCTATCTACCCACCCCATCCCTCCCTGTAGCCCATTGGTGGTGTGGTGTGGACTGGCAGGGACAGGCTGGCAGGTGGTACATTATACCCGGAGTGAGAGAGAGACAGAAAGAGAGGGAGAGAAAGAAGAGTACTTATGGAAGAGGAACAGAGGCAGAAGGAAATAAAACCAGTTTTGTGTGACAGAAAGAAAATGAAGTGGCATAGAGGCTGGTGGTTGTAGTTGTGCAGAGAGGTTCCTGCATGTGTGTGTGTTTGTGAAAAAAAGTTGTGGAGAAAGGCTAAACAAAACTGAAAAACAAAAACAGCTGAAGATGGGAAAAATATTTGAGGGAAGGAAAAAAGGTAAAGAGAATGTTGAGAAATGCTGAAAGAAGGAGTGACGTATTGCTGACATTGAGGAGAAAGATAGGTGAGCAAGAGGAAACATTAAGTGAAGAAGGTTGCACGATAGGGTGAAATAAGTGAAAGAAATTCATAAGTTAAAAGCAAGGCAAAAAGAAATTGAAAAAAGTCTGTGGGGTGGATGATGAGGACATAGTTGATCTTTTATTGAACAGAGCTGCAAATAAATACATGTCTCGAATGAACTGCTAACCTTGGCGGACTATTGCTGATGGCTAATCTGCTCGTTCGCTACATCAGCTCGATAGTTAGCAGTCACTGCATCATCAACTTTCAGCACAACCTATCACCTATTCTGCATCTACCTTATTTTTATTGAGGAAGAACTGCTGCAACAAGTTAAACAACATTAAACGTTACAGCAACAGGTCAAGCAGCATGTGCGTCTCTCATTTGCCCAGGGCAGAGTGCACACAGGCCACCAGGAAGCCCAGTTGACCCTTTGCTAAGCCCCGCCCCCACTGCTACTCCATCAAACTGTCAGAGCTACGTTACCATGGAGCCCACACTGTCACTAACTGCCCTCCTTGAATACATATCATCTAATCTACTTAAAAATAAAAAAGAGAGAAGCAGATAGAAGGGTGTACCATGTTTGAAGGATCTATCCAGGATGAAAACAGGTTAAAAGATTAAGATAGAAGCTAAAGTGTACCTGAAGACAGAACACAATGATATTAAGAAACAACAGTGTCCCTGTAAAGCTGGGTAGGTCTTTATTCCCTGTTACAGTCATTAAAAAGCAAAAGCAGCATGTGTAGATATTCAGTATACCTTCAGTAGCTAGCATAGCATAGACGTGCTAACACTAGTTAATGATGTGCTAATGTTATCTCCACAGGTTTTTTTAGGAGAAAGTCTTCGAAACAAATATCTTTCTAACCTCTCCGGGTAACGAGTATCACTATAACACGTTGACTATCTCCAAATCCACTAAACCAGCATGACAATGAAGAACATCTAAAACAATTTAAAATCTATGGAGCAGAGCCGGATAGTTTCTGGACCATGGTCAGAGCTGGCCAAAGCTGCACTTTAATTGGCCAGTCTGTGTTAGAGGGGCATGACTTAGCGAAGGCCTCAATTGTTTTATGATTTTTTTTACCTATGACGGTTTGATATCTGTAAAAGCCGGAAAAAGCTAATGAGGTCTGCCGCTTTGCCAAAAGCAGGCAAGGCCAGGGAGTGCACTTGTGCAGAAGGCTGTGCGACAAGTTGGAAAACATGCACTTTTATAAGTTAAGGAAAATGGTAATGTCGTGGTCTGTTGTGTTGAATGTGATGTGATTGAGAGGATCATTCATGGATAACATGACGATTTACTGAAACCACAAGTTAAACTCATCACATGAATATGTGGTTGAAATAATAAGATTATGCTTTTCTTGCATTGTTTGCTTTGTTCTGCATTGTGTAGTTTGAGATACGTTGTGTTAAACTGTGATCTGCATAGTGGTCTTGATCTTGAGTCTGAGATCGATTGCTTTGGTCTCCACCCACATATCTCGGGGAAACCGCGATCTTTTTCTCATTGCAGTAAAGTTCTTGCTGAGGAAACATCATCATATCACTCTCGTGATTATTTATCCGCCTTCTTCAGGGGGTTCAACAGCTGCATGACACACAAGAAAACCATGATGAGAGTAAACGGTTTTGGTTTGACTTTCATTACAATGAAATTCAGCTTCCAGTTCTTAGAGGCAACGAATGAACAGCAAATGAATGTCTCTGTGCCACCCACTATTACTGGGTGTTATATACACGCGCGCGCGCGCACACACACACACACACACACACACACACACACACACATTTACTCATTATTTGCATTTGACTTAATTACATGAGCTCTTCTTCAGTTGCTAATGCATACAAAAACCTAACCAACCAACACTCAGGCCTCCACAC
>NW_022280674.1:0-21710 GCF_004355925.1 Anarrhichthys ocellatus | reverse complement strand
TCTATGCATACCGTGTGTGCGTGTGTGTGTGTGTGTGTGTGTGTGTGTGCGCGCACATGCATGAGCTCTCTCCCCCTGACCCTGATTCTCAAAAAGAGTTACAGTAGAAATTGCCCTGAGCAGGTATCTGACCTTTGACCCCAGTCTACTTCTTCCCTTCACCTCCCCTCCACTCATTGGGACCCCTGCCGGAATCCAAGTCCTTCCTACTTGCAATTAACCTCACCCACAGGGCAGACTCATACACACACCTGTGGTGATTAGCCAGCGCTAATGGCTCTCTAGTACCCACTAAATACTCTCATAACTCATGAAAAGACTTTGTGACCCTGCACTGACTCGCAGCTTGTGGATCATGAATCAAACAGAAGCCTGCAAATAAGCAGCTCTGCCTTGATTGTTAATCAGGGTGGAACTCTGCTCACTCCGGCTACAGCACCTGACAAACAAGATGATAATAACCAGACCGGCTGTACAGACACTGCAGGAGAAACTGTAGTTATATATTATGTAGTGTGTGCATGTGTATACATGATGCAGTTATGGAATATAATAATGTGATTGTGCTGATTGACGTCTGTCCTCTTGACCCCTCCACATTAAGGTCAAAGGTCATGATCTAGACCAGCCCTAGATGTGGGGGGATGGAGAACCTTAGAACATTTCCACAAAGCGGAGGGCACAAACAAAACAAACCAAAAGAAAACTACCGGCATATCCTACTTCTTTGTTTTATGTGGATGAGACATAATTTCAACCACAGATGGCCTCCCTCAAGTAATGAAGTGTGTTTATGATTAGTTTGATAAAATATCCATTACCCTCTGGGTGAGATAATCTGCTACAGATACACTGGGACAATGTTCCCAGTCTGTGTCTCCCAAGTGTAATTACAATAAGTGCTATTTGGAAACAATGCACCAACTTTAATTGTGGAAAAAGTGACACCAAGGAGGGTTTGTCTCATCTGAATCTCATGAGGGTTGTGCGATAACACAGCACCAGTGGACCAGCAGCCTCTTAAAGGACTCTGCATGAAAATAAATAAAGAGCTTGAAAAATGTATCCAAATGTAACAGAATAAAACGAGAGTAAGAAATATCAAAGCTTCTCCAACAAATACAATTTACTTATAAGGGGTCTAAATGTAACTCGTTCACTCTGAAACTAACCATCACAAACCTTTACCATTATAAATTTAAATGTCCTGTTTAGCTTATCAATGCAGCTTTAAACTTTGCAAATATGCAGTATTTTGATAATGTTGTCTGATACAATACATATGTTTTAACACTAGGATTGCCAAGATGGTCTGACAGACCGTTTGGGTTTCTACAATGCAAATAAGTCTGTTTGAGTAAAATCGACAAACCTTTCAGCCAACGACTTCAAATGTGTGTTTTAATGTTGTCTGAAGATGAGAAGGTACCAAAATAAACAAGATTTCTGAGCATTTTTTCCTCTGACTGCAGTTGCCATATTACGCATTATTACCATATGAGGTCTCTTTTTTCACATTATTCCGTTGTACAATGCGTTTGAGATTAGATTTAGAGATAAATTGGTGTTCGTTAGACAGAAATATAAACATTGTAAATTGTCAAAAAGGTTGCATATCCTGCTCAATGTTCTATGATAATTTGTTTATTTACAATTATTCCTCATAACGTCCTCATAACCAACATATTATTGATGTATTTAATGTAATTACATAGTACACTCTGGCACACCATGGTGGTGGCGGACGTTCTAGAGCAGGGGTATTCAATTAAAACTCCAAAAGGTCCAGATTGAGAAAATGTCCTCGTGCAAAGGTTCGGAACATTACAATAAACTTGTGCTATTTAGTGCCATATATATTCAAGAAGCCGAGTAGTAGTGATGTCTCTGTGTAGTCAACAACTGTCAAATCAATTAAAGAAAGTACACATCAATTATATTTGAACAATTATTATTCTCAGTTTTCAAATTTAACTGGTTGGATTATAAATACATCAATAAATGTGCACAAACAATTTTTTGGGAAAAACTTGCATCTAAAAGAAAGTGCTTGATTTTAGAAAAATGAATGAAAATGAAAGAGTGTCGCTGGAGTTAACTTTTTTTCTTCTCTTTTGTTAACTCACATCATCATCATATCAACATCATAACGGTCTCAGTCAACTTTATAATAAACAGCCTCTACACATCTTAACATCTTGCCCTCAGTTCAGAGTGGGTATGTTTGCTCAAAAGATGTATGTTTGGTCTCGTAGTTCACGTTGGCGCTTTTAATAATGGCCACAGTATCTGAACATATGAGAGAGAGAGGTTTTGTAGCAGGAAGAATGAACAAATAAGAGTTCGTCCATTCTTTGTTAAAATCTATTTTTTCGCGGTCCACTTTTTTCTTTTTAGAGCATGCCATGTGAAATTGCTCCTCGGACTCACTTACTTCTCCCACTTCGCTCTCTCTTTTCCCGTCTCTCGACTCACGATGCATTTTGGAATACACATATTTGATTGGCTGAGTGACGTAAAGGCTAGAAAAGTTGTGCAGGTTCAAATAGAAGCGCTCCCTCAAAATGTATAATTCTCAATTATCCGGTCTGGATAGGACAGCGTCTGGGTCCGTAGCCTATTAGTGACCCCTGTTCGAGAGTCTTGGTGTTCCTAGTGTTAATTACCTGCGTGCATTAATTGATATCACATATGACATTTCTATTAGGAGGATTCAGGTTTATTAGAACCAGGATGTTGCTGGGAGTTCCACAGTTGTGTTAGTTGTGTTTGTTAAATAAAATGTCAAACTTTTTTTCAGGCCATCATTCCAATCAGTAATAATTCCATCGTAGTCATTAAGTTAATTGCGGAGATCTGAGAATCTGCCATGTCAGGAAACACTAGCAGCCAGACGATCAGACAGGTTGGGAACAAACTGCCAAGCTTGTTTGAATGACAAAACAACATTTTCTATCGACCTCTCCATTGTTATCATCCACCTGTTTACTTCCTTCTACAACTTTGAACTGCTGTACTTACTGTCATTGTTCAAGCTGATCTGACCTACATTTTAAATAAAGAGGTTCAGATAATCTGGTACACTGTTTTACATTTTTTCCCATTAGAATTCATTGGACAGTTTTGTAATGTTTTCAGGGGACAGCAATTACTTTGGCGACGTCAGTGTTGACACAGCTGGTGGAAAAGTTGAGAGAAAAGTTGCAGTTGTTGAAGTATCCTTGAATACTGCAGAGGAAGAGAATTGAGTTGTGACCCTGTTGGCTTTCCGTAAGCCTGCAAGCACATGTACTGTATCCACATCTGTGTGCGTGTGTCTTCGTGCCACATCACAGCATGGGCTGAACAAGCTTATATTCAATTAATTCCTGGGCGGCTGCTAATGTTTTGGCCGAGTGCTGTTTAATGGCTGGGGTTTTAATATGAGGGCAGCGCAGCAGAACACACTTACTCCTACATGGAGAGGTAAAGACCTGCCATAAATAGCGGCTGTGGCTCGGGTCAAACCACACTTTACATCTGCTCCTGTGTCTTTTTCATGTCTTCTCTTATCAATTGACTTTACTTTGCGAATAGACTTGTAATCAGTTTGTATTTATGGTGTCATCGTGGATGTATTTTATTCTAACATGGAATCTACATTCCCTTTGCTGTCTTCCATCTGTGTGCTTTGGAGATGTGAAACGTATGTGATGTTTGGCATTCATAGTCACCGCAGCTACATCCTACAGTTGGCACATCGATCATTGCTCTGAATGTCCAACGTTCTTCCTGCTCATGCTGTGCTGAAAGCTGCAGTTGTAATTCAGCAAGAATATTTACCCTAGAATTATGCATGTGATACACAATGACTTCAAACAAAGTTAACAGATAGCCTAGTTTGGTTTAGTCAGTACCTGCTTTCTAGCATCAAGCCAGACTATTCTCAGCTGTTAGTCCGGTCTAGCCAGTGTTAAGCTGTGCTCACATCTATAAAGCATGGACAGTCCTGGATTATTTATTCAGGAGGCTTTTACAGCGAGGTGCAGATAGTCCTCAAGTTCGTCCTCAGGGTGTATTTACAATGGCTCAAAACATTGACTGCCATTCATTCCACTCCGGTGGACGGGTCAAACAAACACCCATCTTTGAGCCAGGAGACCGCTGTTCGTTTATTGGTGTGTGACCGCGGCAATGACCCTGGCATCAACATGGGTCTTGGGTGATCCGATCACAAGTGGACAGCTCTCAGTACATCAGTACACACCTGGCATTAGAATGTGTCCCCAGTGACCACTTGTGATTGGATCTCACCTCTATATGCAAATAAACGCTTATTGTGACTTGTCTACCAGAAGTTAAAAGAAGAAGAAAAAAAGGTAATATATCTATTTGAAATGTTTAGACGTCATGGGAAAAGCAAGTGTAAGCTATTTTGTTGATTTGTCTCTCAGCGAAATGCTAGTGAGTGAATTGAATCAATTGTTTCATCCATGTCTTAACCTAGAATTTATCTCGAATGGATTATTAACACATGAATTTCAATTCTATTTCATTTTATTTGTACAACCCATTATCACGAATCACCAATTTGCCTCAGAAGGTTTTACAATCTGTAGAACATACCACATCCTCTGTCCTTGGACCTTCTGTTACCATTCTATTTCCATGTTTGGTTCTGCACTGTAAGGAATCCCAAACTTTACTAGTTGTTCAACATCCCCCATTCCCCAAGCCTTACATTTCATGATTTAAAACCTCCTTACGTTATGTAACCAAACAAGGAAAGGAAAAAGAAAATCCCCAAATTCTTTTCTTTTTGGTATTGGTTACCTGCATAGTAGATTATTCTTCATTTGCATTTTGCTAGCTGCACAATTTTGGTATGATCTCCCTCTCTCTCCAACCTGCATCTGTAAAGAGTGCTCTACCACCACCACTATCATTTCCATCCTATTTGGGGAAGCTCCAATCCTCTGTTCCTTTCTTCCCTCCTCCCTCCTCTCTCTCCATGCCTGTGATGGCATGCTAAATGAGTGTTTGCACTGTATTTTTCGCTGACTCTGCGATTTGCGTCCTATAGCTGTACTAATAATTGGCCATAAGCTGGGGATCGAAACAGAGTAAATGGCTGGGATGTTGAGCGTGGAGGCCTGGGGACACAGTGCAGAGAATGAGGAAGGTGAGGATGAAGTCCTCAGTGAGTGTTTAAAGCAGCACATAAAACAGTTTGGTATGGTTTTTTTCACTTCTGCCAGCATTATTCTATTGGACTGGTGCGGTGGCAGTGGTGAGGTCAACAGGAAGTGCCGCTGTCTGTGATTCGAGGCGCCCGGTGTTCCCCTGAGCCGCTGACACTCTTGAAACCAGCTGCTTGTTGCGATGGTAATATATGATGAATCCCTCACAGACTCAAATCACCCCGCACTGCAAAGTGGAATGTTGGGAAATATTTTAGCACTAGTCCCAACTAGTCCCATTTCTGGTTTGAAATTCTTGCACCCTGACTGGTCCATTAAAGGTATTTCTAAAAAATGAGATCTGACGTAAATAAGCTGATCATGTCAGGTCTGTAAATCCACGTCCTTGAGTATAAGGATATTGATGGTAATATATCAAGGGTTGGTATCTCCCCATTCACATCACAAGTATGATAAGCAACATTCATCAATTATGTTTTAAACCTCAGGAACCAAACTGGTATTTTCCTCTGTCATTTTGTTCCGAACACAAATCAAACGGAAACAAACCTTCAGTGTACCTGGAGATGCAGCAGTAAAGTAGTTGTTTGAACATCCTCTTGTTGTGGAAATTGTCATACATGAGAATCTATAAAATGGAGATGATAAATCATAGGATTAGAAATGTAGCTAAATTGTTGAAAGAGGATACAAAACAAATATTACCTAAACCAGTCTGTTTGTATATTCTTTCTATTATAGCATTAAATAATATTAAATCATTCCAAAATTCCCAATAACAAATATGCTTTGTGCTTCAATGACTCACATGAGTCAAATCCAATCGTCACTGTGTCCATTATTTACAGCTAACGTTTGGATTACAACATATTGTTAAAGATACAGTGCTGCATTAATTACAGCATGGCTGCTAAGTGACTTTGCCGTAGCAGTGCGTTCTTTAACACAGCATTACAGTACAGCTACAGTCGGGCCACATTTCTGCGCAGTCATCACTGCTAGGTTATGCAGAGGCCAAAGAAGCAGCAGGAGGAAGCCTTCATTAATTTATCTCTCTGTTCTGTATTTAACAAGCGCTACATGTGCTGAGGAGGCACGCGCCCAACACAAAGGTTCAGCACAATCATTACAGGTGCACAGGCACACCAAGGCTAATCATTTGACCTTTGCTTTTCTTGTTCTCGGCGTCGGACGGAGCTGCACTATCTGCAGAGGATAAGTCCATTTGTTATACCGCATGATTTATGATGGGCCCGTTAATGTAGAGAATGCTAAAACAGTCCAACTGAGACAGCATGGAACAAATAGCTCCGGAGCCCAAAATTAGCTGGAGGGCGATACTTTGTTGAACCCTGGCAACAGCAAGTCTTTGAATTTGAATAAGCTGCTTCTCGTGCCTCTGTCTCCAAAAACACCAAGCAGCACTTTTAGGGCAGGTTTGGTTTGGAAGCTCTTCGTCAGCAGACTTGAAGTTGCACCCGACAAACCCTGTAGCCAATGCATTTCTTATTTAATTTTATTTATTAATATATTCATTCTATTTTTTAGCTGTGGTGCTGACAGCCTGTGGAGACTGCTTGGATGGTGAGGAGATTTTCAGATGGATCTATATTAAGGTAGAAGAAAAGTGAAAGTTGGATGTTGCCAATAGAGCAGGTTAAACTGTAGCAGCCAGGACTCCAGCATTTTGCCTCTCAGTGTAGTGTGAACAGACATCACTTCAAACAGCACACTCCTCTGCATGAAGTGAAAGTGTACCACTTGAACCGGAGATTTAAATTAAACACAGCTACATTGGGGTGAGCTCATCCCCATCATTTGGCTCCTCCGGGCCAAAACCCGCAAGTTTGTTTGAAGGTCCACCAAATAACAAGGCGGAGCTAAACACCTCTGCGGCTGGAATCTGGCACCATTGATTCTGGCTTTGGGCAGGAGCTGCTGCAGTCAATGTCATGTAGAATGGCAGTGAGGAGGAGGAGGAGGATGGACATCTGGCCTGCATTGGGGCCTCCCCGGGTCTTTGCCTGAGGCAGCAGCACCTCAGCAGTCTCACCGCCTGCAGTGCAGAGACTCTCACTCGGTGGACTAGAATATTTCTCCTAACTCTTACTTTTTGAAAAATCTTTGCATTGTGCTTTTGTGCTTTGACTCCATCTTTCTATTGTCTCATTCTTCCTCTTCTCATTAATGTCATGCAGATCTCCACACCTCTTCTTTCTCCCACCTATACCTCCTGCACATTCATGCAGAATCTACCTATTTGTCAGTGATGTACCTCTGGGAGCGCCGCCACGCGTTTCCTAAATCAATTTTCCGAGGCATCCCACAAAGGATGTTGTCTTGATGTCACCAGGACGAGATTACCAGACCTCTCTCATCCATGAGTGGGAGTGCCTGCAAATGAAGTATGGGCTCGTCAGTCCACCGTCGCCTAATGAATGGCTCTCTCTCCAAAACCCCCTCTTATTGCATCGTGAGGATTATTGCTATTGAATGGAAGTGCTCCTGAAAGCGCCGAACAGCGAGAACACTGGACATGATTCACTTTGCGGGACAGAGTTTGGAGCTCTGAGGTGAGAGGGAGTGGGGCTGAACTAAGAGGAGAAAAGAGAGAATAGAATATACTGCAGTGAGGTGCATGTCAGGAGTGTTTGCCGAGGAGGAAGAGATACTGACAGAGCGAGGGGGAAGCTGTCGATATGAGTTGATATGTGGCATGAGAGAGTGAGAGGTAAGAAGGAGTTCAGGTAGAGAGATGGCCCAGGCCCTACAGGAGTGGAGTTTATTTTTTCCTTCCTAGGAAGAAGCCTGACCTGCTGCTACTTCCTGACACTCACTTGAGGAGAGAGACGTTTGCTGAGATATTGTGCATCCACACTATGTTTCTGTATGAAAGGAGTGTGTTGCAGTGTGTGAGGATCGAGGCTCTGGTGGATCTTCCTCACGGCAAAGAGGAAAATCCCTTATTATCCGGCTGAGTGCTCGCAGCTCTGCAGCCCTTCTGACCTCCAAACCCAAACTGTTAGCCGGACCACATCGGCTGTGGACGTATGCCGGAGATCCACCATAATTCATCTCACACACCTGAATATCAAGCTGATAATACAACTAAATCCTACCCATGTGAAGCAATCTGATACTCTACTATTACAATATTTCTTCAGTGTCCTCAGAATTCCCTGATAGAACCAGGTTCAGACCGTTTTCCCTCCTAATGTACAAGGAATCACAGTCAGCACTGAAAAACAATGTACTTATCAGAATGTTACATCAAATTAAATCAATGGGAAAACTGGTATTATTAGTTCTAATTCCAAATAGAGTCTGCAGTGTGACAATGATGTCTATGAAGTACCTTTGAGGACAGGGTCATAATTAACTTTATTCTAAAGTACTAAGTACTTTAATATGCTACTATTAAAGGCTGATGCTGTGTTTAAAGACTTTTTCATTTAAAATGAATAGTGAGGATCATTATTATTATATAATATTATTATCAAAATTAGGCCATTTTAGCTCTAGGCCTTTTCAAACAGGGTAGATCAAAGCTGTGTTAATAAAAATTAAAAAAAAAAAAAAAAATTTTTACTAGTGCTGCACGGTGGTGTAGTGGCTAGCACTGTCACCTCACAGCAAGAGGGGCCCAGTTCGATCCCCAATCCAGGCGGTCCTTCTGTATGGAGTTTGAACGTTCTCCCCGTGGGTCTCCTCCGGGATCTCCGGCTTCTTCCCACAGTCCAAAGACATGCAGCTTAGGTTATTTGGAGAATCAAAATTGTCCGTAGGTGTGAATGTGAGTGTGAACATTTGTCTGTCTCTATATGCGATAAACTGGCGACCTGTCCAGAGTGTACCCTGCCTTCGCCCAATGTCAGCTGGGATCGGCTCCAGCGCCCCGCGACCCTGAAGAGGATAAGCGGTTTGGAGAATGGAATGGAATGTTTAGACTATCCATGCCTGGAATTGCATTTTGTAACACACCCTTAAAAAATGGTGTTGAAGCTTACTAAGAGAGTTGAAGTGTCCTAAAAGTAAAAAGAGGTTCAGTAAGCAAATAAATTATATTTATATATTTGTATACTTATTTAATATGATACACACAAGAAGTATAGAGATGCATACACTCAAGAAAATGTAAATTCCCATGTCATAACTCTTGACATGGTTTATGCACAAATGTATGCATACAAACACGTGGCTCTTGTACAATATGCTTTGCAGTCTGTTTTTGTAGCTCTGTATGATAGTAAAGAGGCCTTACATACACAGGAGTTCACATTAGTACCCCTTATGCACACTCACTACACACACATGCATGCTTTCCTACGCAGAGAAGAACCTGTTCTGTCAGTATTGCTCTACACACTCCTGCTGTACCTTTTCTCTCCCTTTTGTTGCTAAAAGCTGAGTGCAGTGTTTGCTCTGTAAGCACTTGGAGAGTTGCCCCGGCTTTCAACTCATAATGCCGCTCCACTTCCAGATAAAATACAAGCTCCTCCAGCCATCACATTTAACAAGACGGAGACGAGAAGGAAGCAGCGGAGGGCTCAACTCCTGTGATGTATTTCCTCTTCCTCTTGCTGTCAGGTGTGGGAGACAGTGTGTGTGCGTGTGCGCGCATGCGTGTGTTTGTGTGACTTTCATGTGTGCGTGCGTCATGTGTGTCAGGGTGTATGCACACACTGCAGTGTTTGAGGCAGTTGTCACAGCAAGGAATGCTCGATAATTGATTTCAAAGTCTAGTGCTGGCTGAGGTGATTCTCTTTGCTCCCCCCACCACCAGCACTACCACCACACACACACACACACACACCTCCCCTCCATCCTTTCTCTGCCGACAACAATAACAACAATGCCTACTTATGCCATAATAAATGGCTGAGTTGCGCAGCCTTTGTTTACTCATTTGTGACTGTCAGCCAGCTGTTGTCTTCTGCACTGTAAGCCCCCACCCCTACCATCCCACTTCCTGTTTCCCCAAGCTACGGCAGCCATCTTGGATGTCAATGCTATGCCATGTAAGAGCAGCTGTTACTGATATAACAGGGCCGTTTTGTAGCCACGAGACATTTAGCACTGACAAACGCAGTCCATTGTGCCGCATATTGTGCTCGAGATGAATGTTGAAGTGTTTTCCCAACAATACTAGCACACTGTGAAGTAATTCATCAGAGGGGCCGTTCAAGTTAGGATGGGTGCTTTTACCACAGGACAGAGAGAAGTAGCACTTACACTGTCCAATACACCCTTACTGTTTGTGTTGTTTTGCTATATGTTCCTTTGTTTTCAGGCCAAAGAATCCAAATCGCAATATGTTTTGAATATATAAAACTCTTGAAAAGGATTATTTTGTCTACTGCTACTACTGAAGCTCTGGTGTAAGTTCAATCAGGAAGATGATACTCTTGTATGCCTCAGCCCATAGTTTATTTCTCATACATCCGCCTATAGCTCCTCACGCATGCTCACTCATATTATTTCATGCTGTCATTGTTCGGGGCTGTCAATCATGAGATCAGCTGTTTAGATCAGCTGGTCTCTTCTATCCAATAGCACAACGAAACAATGACATCGTTAGCCTATCATCTAGCTGCTGTCTCTTTTGAATATGATTGTCTCTCTACCTTCAGTACGTTCAGCTTCATCATTCTATCAGCCTCATCAGCCACCACCGTCCCCAGTGTCTGGACTCCACGGGGGGGGGTTATCTCCTGCTGCTCAGCGCAGACGGCCCTCCATTACAGATCTCCCTGTAGAGTCCATGCGCCAAAGACTCTGTGAAGACTTTATCATCACATATATCATATAACATATCTATTATCTTTCATTCATCTGACTTGTTTCTCCTGATTGAATTATTTTTGATATAAAAAAAACCCACACACACACACACACACAGTGATGCAGATGCATGACGTCTGCTTCTTAAATGATTAAGTCAATTAAGTCCCATAATGAGCAGGAGCTCGGCCGGACATGCATCTGAGAGTTCACTAGCAAGTGGGAGGCTCCCAGCCGGGGGCGTAATGGGAAAACAGCAGTCAGCCTTTGGGGGATTTTCCCCTAATATTCTAGGTCCTGTGCTCCAAATCCTGCCAGTACCTCACTGAGACAGATAACTTCCAGCATGTATGCAATTTAATGGAAAATGCCCAACAAATTTAAAGTGAAGTGAATACTGCAATTGAATTAAGAAAGGATGCTATTGAGCAGTAAAATCCAGTGCAATAGCTAAATTCTTGTTGAGGCAGAAGAGAGACTTACCAAGAAAAGTGCAACCCAGTCTCTAGAATAAAATGTAGCCATTGTACCATTCTGCAAAGCCTCATTTTCCCTTCTTAAATGAAATAAACATTGCAACATTTCTACATATTGTTTTTGCCGTTTCAAAAAACGTTTTAGGCAAAAAACAAACGTAACATCGGAGAAAAGATGTTCCCTCGCTATTTAAAAATGCTGTTTTGTTGAATTGGAACATAATTCAGGAGACTATTTGGTAGAAATGATAGCATCAGTTGTTCCTAGTGTAGGTTTAAATGACCTGTAACGGCAAGTAAATAATGACACTTGTCTGTCAAGATCATTGTGACAACAATTATACTCTATGTTTCACCAAGTAGTTATTCTTTTAACAATGATGACGGTTCCTTAATACTCTGAGAGAATACATGTTAAGGAAGCAAAATAGCCCAAAATTGACCAGTGCACGAACATTTTATTTTTGCCTGGGGCTCCTCCCCTTCACAAAGTCAATATTTGAACCAAACCATGTTCATTCCCTAACTCTTACACACTATTTTGTTTGTCCAAACCTAAGCAAGCCTTAGCCATAGAATAACTTCAAGATAAGAACATTGAAACTATTTTGTAATGGAGAATGTTTGAAGGCACTAACAAATGATGTTACCATGCAGATAAGATCAAAGCTATTATGGGTGATTTGTTAGAAATGGCATATTGTGTATTTAGTTTAAGGGAAATATTTGCAGACTACAGTCAAGGCAAACAGTGGGGATTTAATCCTGATTGTACTAGTTGGACATCAACAATGTTCATCAAAGTGGAAACTCGTCAGTCTTTGGTACCATCCTCAAATTCATCTTACTAAAACATTTACAGAGCAGTTGACTGAGCAACTTTAAGGCTTCAACATCCTATGATATTGAACTTGCAAATGTGAAGCCAGTTCTTGCTCCAGGGCATCAAACAAATACATGCTAGCAACAAGTTCACACGCTGTAGCTGCCGCTTTGCATTGTGGTCAATCATCAAAACCTGAGCAGTAGCTGTTTTTTTGACCAAATGAATGGACATGAGTTAAGCTACTGCCTTTGCTATCGTCCTCTTTCATGTGTTGTCTTGAAGCATCACGATGCCTGTTTGCTTTGTAGAAGTTACTTTCAACCTTTTCTTTCTTAATTAGTTGGCTCTTTTTGCCCGTTCGAGAACATAACAGTCAGATCAGGACCTTGTAGAGAAGGATATTTCTCACCATGTATCATCTAATACTAGAGTTGTACTTGGAAGGAGAAAATAATTGTTTATTTTGAACAAGTTATTCTCAGGAATAATTAACAATATTTATAATATATATCATAATTAGCCCTGTGAAACCTAGAGCAGACTATAGAGCTTTTCTAGTCTTCTGACCACTCAAAGCGCTTTAACGCTACATGTCATCCTTCACCCATTCACTCTCATTGTTACACTGATGACAGGGGCTACCATGTAAGGTGCCACCTGCACATCAGGACCCTTATGCTGCGTTCACACCAAACAAATTCATCGCGCCGCGTATTCGCATCATTCGCGCCGCCAGTCAAAACGCCGGGGACCATTTGTGTTCATGTGTGAATCGCGCAATGACAGGAGGAGCATCTCAACGCTGACAGGCTATCGCGCCGGGGCGTAACGCAAATATTTCGCAGAAGTTGAAAAATATCAACTCGCGGGTTTGGGGCGATTTGGCGTTTGATTCGCGTCAATCGCGCCGCAAATTCGCGTCAATTGCGTCGTGCCATCGCAAATTCGCTCCTCATCAGTCTCATCGCGTCTGTGCATAGACTTTGTATGTAATCTACTCGCGCGAATAATTCGAGACACGTTTGGTGTGAACGCAGCATTACTGATCATTTACAGGTGCTGGTCATATAATTAGAATATCATCAAAAAGTTGATTTATTTCACTAATTCCATTCAAAAAGTGAAACTTGTCTATTATATTCATTCATTACACACAGACTGATATATTTCAAATGTTTATTTCTTTTAATTTTGATGATTATAACTGACAACTAAGGAAAATCCCAAATTCAGTATCTCAGAAAATTAGATTATTACTTAAGACCAATACAAAGAAAGGATTTTTAGAAATCTTGGCCAACTGAAAAGTATGAACATGAAAAGTATGAGCATGTACAGCACTCAATACTTAGTTGGGGCTCCTTTTGCCTGAATTATTGCAGCAATGAGGCGTGGCATGGAGTCGATCAGTCTGTGGCACTGCTCAGGTGTTATGACAGCCCAGGTTGCTCTGATAGTGGCCTTCAGCTCTTCTGCATTGTTGGGTCTGGCATTTCGCATCATCCTCTTCACAATACCCCATAGATTTTCTATGGGGTTAAGGTCAGGCGAGTTTGCTGGCCAATTAAGAACAGGGATACCATGGTCCTTAAACCAGGTACTGGTTGCTTTGGCACTGTGTGCAGGTGCCAAGTCCTGTTGGAAAATGAAATCTGCATCTCCATAAAGTTGGTCAGCAGCAGGAAGCATGAAGTGCTCTAAAACTTCCTGGTATACGGCTGCGTTGACCTTGGACCTCAGAAAACACAGTGGACCAACACCAGCAGATGACATGGCACCCCAAACCATCACTGACTGTGGAAACTTTACACTGGACCTCAAGCAACGTGGATTGTGTGTCTCTCCTCTCTTCCTCCAGACTCTGGGACCCTGATTTCCAAAGGAAATGCAAAATTTACTTTCATCAGAGAACATAACTTTGGACCACTCAGCAGCAGTCCAGTCCGAGACGCTTCTGACGCTGTCTGTTGTTCAAGAGTGGCTTGACACAAGGAATGCGACAGCTGAAACCCATGTCTTGCATACGTCTGTGTGTAGTGGTTCTTGAAGCACTGACTCCAGCTGCAGTCCACTCTTTCTGAATCTCCCCCACATTTTTGAATCGGTTTTGTTTCACAATCCTCTCCAGGGTGCGGTTATCCCTATTGCTTGTATACTTTTTTCGACCACATCTTTTCCTTCCCTTCACCTCTCTATTAATGTGCTTGGACACAGAGCTCTGTGAACAGCCAGCCTCTTTTGCAATGACCTTTTGTGTCTTGCCCTCCTTGTGCAAGGTATCAATGGTCGTCTTTTGGACAACTGTCAAGTCAGCAGTCTTCCCCATGATTGTGTAGCCTACAGAACTAGACTGAGAGACCATTTAAAGGCCTTTGCAGGTGTTTAGAGTTCATTAGCTGATTAGAGTGTGGCACCGGGTGTCTTCAATATTGAACCTTTTCACAATATTCTAATTTTCTGAGATACTGAATTTGGGATTTTCCTTAGTTGTCAGTTATAATCATCAAAATTAAAAGAAATAAACATTTGAAATATATCAGTCTGTGTGTAATGAATGAATATAATAGACAAGTTTCACTTTTTGAATGGAATTAGTGAAATAAATCAACTTTTTGATGATATTCTAATTATATGACCAGCACCTGTATATGCCGAGCAACTTGGGGTTAACTATTTTGCCCAAAGACACATCGACATTGACTAGGGGAGTTGAGGATCAAACCGCTGATCCTCCGATTGAAGTATTACTGTGGCTCAGTCACCCTTGCCAACATGGTTGTCTGTCTCTATGTGTCAGCCCTGTGATAGTCTGGCGACCTGTCCAGGGACTCACCCAATGTCAGCTGGAATTGCCTCTAGCCCCTCCATGATCCTGAACAGGATAAGTGTTTTAAAGATAATGGATGGATGAATGGATGATCTTTCCATGGCATTGACCGTTATTAAATTGAAGTGTGTGGTTTATTATAACTTTGAATCTTACTGTTTGTTGTAGCTTTGGCCATCATTCATCTCTGTAATAAATACCCCTTACTTGCCAGGCTAATTGGTAAGATCTGGGAACACAGTAGCATCATTAACAAAGTCAGATGGGGCAAAGAAGTGGTCAGAACAGGACAAATGGACATGTTAGAAATAATCCCCCAGGTTAGTCAAATTCATTTGGAGAGTATGAGATAACAAATGTTAAGAAATGGTCAAATTGTTACCCAAAGTGCTTGGCACTTCATTTTTCATCCTTTTGACCATGGTTCTCTCATTCCTTATCCCATCACTTTTTCATCATAATCATTATGATTTTGAGCCATGTGTCCTCTTTGAAGACTAAAAAGTATAGTGAGTAAACGATCTAGTTTGATTTGTGATCTTTCATTAAATATTGCATCGGCTGCACCTCCCACTGAAAGACAAGTGGAACCTCAAAACTATTTAGCTAGTCTGTAGCTGGTCTTAAGTGGTTTAAGTATGACGTAATGTTGTCCATGTTTGGGTAGTTATCTGTGGGATTAAGAGATTTGCATGACGGAAAACAGGCCTTTGGCCACTTTCAAGTGAATTTCATCCTTGTTTGCATTTTCCTGCTGAATATTACGAATAACCTCCCTCCAGTCATCCACTGCCTATTGTGGTGAAGACATGTGCTAGGAGATGAAGACAGAGTTCCTAACCAGGCCAGTTATGAGGCAGTAAGTCCACTATTGATTATCTGTCCACATCGCTGCCTGGCCTCCTTTGTTTTCTCAAGCACACATTGGCACATATACAACAGTGGAGGGTGCAGATGGGGGTGACCTTTCATCAACTTACCCTCTGGTAAGTTGTTGCTTAAATGAGTTTGAATTTGGTGTCCTGGAGACTGTGGCAAATAGATAGGAGAAATGGACACCCTGGAGATGGCCGACTTGGACCCAGGCCAGACGTCGGTGGGGACAGCACTTAGATTCCGTGACTGAGTCTCTGTGGTGCTGGTCTGTTTGCTAGCAGGCCACAGTGAATGCTGGTTGCTAGCAGGTTGGATTGAAGGCTGAACGTTAGCAAGCCAAGGTACAGACTAAAGGCTGGCAGGCTGGGAATAAGGCCCGATGCTAGCAGACAAAAAGGCTAGATCAAGATGTCTGCAATTCCAGATAGCAACTTCATTAGCCAAGGCGTAGAAGAAACCAGTTGCCTCTTTATACTTGAGGCGTTGTTGCAGTAGTTCAGAAAGTACTGTATGGTGTGCATCACATCAAGTTCATCTGCTGAAAACATATGTGGTCAAATGGTACTGTAATGATTTGGTGAACATAGGTTTTGACCCAAAAGCAGGACTCTTAAGACCAAGCAATCTTTAATATTCAGTAAAGATTGTCATTACTGAATATTGTGAAAAAGGCTGGACTCTAGAAAACCAAAGAAGCAAACAAAGGACGGCCGACTTAACCTGGGGGTACGCAAAACAGTAGGGGTTCAATGTCATGGCAGTAGATACTGACGCTTTATCAGGACCCCTTGGCGCCATCTTCTAACACAAAGGGCCCAGCATGTCAAACAACTACTGTTGCAGTAAACACATGGTTAACGTTCTGAATTCAAAGGAAACACATCATGGTTGGGCTTAACTACGTAAACAAAGTAAAATGTAAACAATGCAACAGTTATTGTATTGAAAACACGTCACAAACATCACTAGCGTAACCTCAAAATTACTCAACAATTCTTCGGGACTCAAACACACTCTTATATAAATAGAAAAAATATTTCACCCTACAGCTAATTCTTTTGTAATGATGAAGTATTTTAGTTTTGGACCTGTGTTTTTGACATGACTTGTACTTTGACTTGACTGCGGCCACAATGCCAAAATCACTTCACAGCCCAGCACTGATCCTAGGACTTGCTCCAACCTTTATGCAATAGAATAATTCCATTCAATTCAATTTATTTTTGTATAGCCCAAAATCACAAATTACTAATTTGCCTCAGAGGGCTTTTAAAGGGCTTATATAGGAATAACAGTTCCTTGATTGGAAAAAAAACAGAAAATACTTTGTCATTGAATGTATTCCAGCCAGTATTTATGTGCCTTTCGAATTGTATTTGGCAAAGCAAATCAGGATATAAATGTATTTTCTAGTAAAATACCATGTAATAGTAAAGTCTTGACTTTTATTCAGGGCCTCTCTTTCATACACAAAGACTGTCTGATAGAAGAGCATGCTATAGTGAAACAGGTATAACATCAAGGGCAGACACCAAATATAGTAAGCAAGCAACAAAGTAGCATTAATGAATTATAGATTTGTTTCCTTTTCATTTGGAGCAGCATAATAACAATAATCAATGATGTACATTTCTCTGCATGCCAGCCAACACCTAATTACAGCTAATTACCAGCGGCTGCCATGCGCGATATGATGTGTCTTCTTTCTGTAAGCCATTCCCAGTAATTACACATATATCATGTCATCCGGTGAATCATTATTGCATAAAAGATCCCCTTGTGGCTCTTTTTCCATTGGACAGAGGAGAGAAATGGCCCACATCCACCTGGACCAGTGTTGTCCAGGCCAGGCCAATCCTCCCGATCCAGGCCAGATCAGTCTGGACCAATCCAGGCCGGTCTGTGGATTGGCATATGGGGTGGGCACTGCCTGCCAGGCTTCTGCCAAGACTCAAGGGGGAGAGTGATTGTAGGGCAGTAAGCCCTATGACCCAGGACAGAAACCACTTTAATCTTCACCTGCATGACAAATGATGGAAGGCGAGGAGGAAGGAAGTGACCAATAAGGATCTGGATGAAGGAAAGATGAAGAAAGAGAAAACAGGATTAGTGTTTTCTTTTGTCCTTTCTGTCTTTACCCAACCCTTCATGATAAAAGAGGAAAGAAAGAATAGACAAATGTGTGGAATAAAAGAATGTGAATAAGATGGAAGAAAATAATAGAACTGCAATGAACAAAACGATCCAACAAGTCTTTAAAACTAAAGGACAGGCTGTCATTGCTTTTTAAAATTACACATATGTATTTCAATCTGGTGCCACATGACACTGTCAGTGCCTTCTTAAATTGTTACAATACACTGTTGCAGAAGGATTCATTTGACTGTTTTCTAACATGCCACTGCTACTGTTTTCATCTATCTAGACCTCTTCGTTAAAGGTGCAATGTGTAAGTCTGGCTGTGTTCCACATGTACTAAGAGTGTCATAGTTTGCAGCTTACATCAACTGACCAAGTGCTGTATTTGACGAGTTGGGAGTGAAGTTGTGTTGATGAACGAGAAAACGACTTGTATTGTGTATCGTTCTCTACCAGCAGTAGACTGCTTCGGCAGGATCAGACCCCCCCCCCAGAACTTATGTCGGCTGAATGCTAGCTGCTACCACTAAATGCTAACTGAAGGTCCATCTCGTTGAGCAGCCGTCTCCTGATTTTTGAGGACGAAACGAAAATACTAGTTTTTTTCTCATTTCTGCCACTTTGATTTAATTCAATAACCAAACTATCTAATCATACACAGACCCTGTAACTTCACCATGATTGAAAGACCCTCAGTGTAGCTATCAAGTAGAACTGAGAGCAGACTGGACGTTAGTGACTCACTATCGCCTCTTGAGACAGAAGTGGTATTACAAGATAGGACAGGCCGGGGCTAGCTCATTAGCATGCTTATTTCAGTAGATATCTCTGCAACACAATGCAAAGAACAACATCATGCTCACTTCTGCCTTTGCTTCTTGGAGACAACAGTCTTTATTCACATGGGGAACTCTTCCTGCATGACACAGAAACACTAGCATCCAACACCCAATCCTCCATGTTCTTATTCATTGGGGATTAATAAAGTATTTTGGATTGTACCTTAAGGTCACACTACTTTCTGCATTGCTTCCAAACGTTAGCAGTCAGTGTAAATTGTTCACTGCAGATTTGATTGATTTGAATGTAATGCCAAGGGATACTGGTTAAGGGAAGACGGGACACTGTTACACTATTATGGCTTATTTTGATTTATTTTAGTCTTTGTTGATTTCCTTGCTCTGATGTGGTTGGTTAGAATGGAATACATAGAAATAAGGATGAAGAAAATTAAGTGTACGTAGAAAGTAAAGAATACAAACTTGGCATTATTGTGCAGGCTTTGCCTCTTCTATCCTATCTACCCACCCCATCCCTCCCTGTAGCCCATTGGTGGTGTGGTGTGGACTGGCAGGGACAGGCTGGCAGGTGGTACATTATACCCGGAGTGAGAGAGAGACAGAAAGAGAGGGAGAGAAAGAAGAGTACTTATGGAAGAGGAACAGAGGCAGAAGGAAATAAAACCAGTTTTGTGTGACAGAAAGAAAATGAAGTGGCATAGAGGCTGGTGGTTGTAGTTGTGCAGAGAGGTTCCTGCATGTGTGTGTGTTTGTGAAAAAAAGTTGTGGAGAAAGGCTAAACAAAACTGAAAAACAAAAACAGCTGAAGATGGGAAAAATATTTGAGGGAAGGAAAAAAGGTAAAGAGAATGTTGAGAAATGCTGAAAGAAGGAGTGACGTATTGCTGACATTGAGGAGAAAGATAGGTGAGCAAGAGGAAACATTAAGTGAAGAAGGTTGCACGATAGGGTGAAATAAGTGAAAGAAATTCATAAGTTAAAAGCAAGGCAAAAAGAAATTGAAAAAAGTCTGTGGGGTGGATGATGAGGACATAGTTGATCTTTTATTGAACAGAGCTGCAAATAAATACATGTCTCGAATGAACTGCTAACCTTGGCGGACTATTGCTGATGGCTAATCTGCTCGTTCGCTACATCAGCTCGATAGTTAGCAGTCACTGCATCATCAACTTTCAGCACAACCTATCACCTATTCTGCATCTACCTTATTTTTATTGAGGAAGAACTGCTGCAACAAGTTAAACAACATTAAACGTTACAGCAACAGGTCAAGCAGCATGTGCGTCTCTCATTTGCCCAGGGCAGAGTGCACACAGGCCACCAGGAAGCCCAGTTGACCCTTTGCTAAGCCCCGCCCCCACTGCTACTCCATCAAACTGTCAGAGCTACGTTACCATGGAGCCCACACTGTCACTAACTGCCCTCCTTGAATACATATCATCTAATCTACTTAAAAATAAAAAAGAGAGAAGCAGATAGAAGGGTGTACCATGTTTGAAGGATCTATCCAGGATGAAAACAGGTTAAAAGATTAAGATAGAAGCTAAAGTGTACCTGAAGACAGAACACAATGATATTAAGAAACAACAGTGTCCCTGTAAAGCTGGGTAGGTCTTTATTCCCTGTTACAGTCATTAAAAAGCAAAAGCAGCATGTGTAGATATTCAGTATACCTTCAGTAGCTAGCATAGCATAGACGTGCTAACACTAGTTAATGATGTGCTAATGTTATCTCCACAGGTTTTTTTAGGAGAAAGTCTTCGAAACAAATATCTTTCTAACCTCTCCGGGTAACGAGTATCACTATAACACGTTGACTATCTCCAAATCCACTAAACCAGCATGACAATGAAGAACATCTAAAACAATTTAAAATCTATGGAGCAGAGCCGGATAGTTTCTGGACCATGGTCAGAGCTGGCCAAAGCTGCACTTTAATTGGCCAGTCTGTGTTAGAGGGGCATGACTTAGCGAAGGCCTCAATTGTTTTATGATTTTTTTTACCTATGACGGTTTGATATCTGTAAAAGCCGGAAAAAGCTAATGAGGTCTGCCGCTTTGCCAAAAGCAGGCAAGGCCAGGGAGTGCACTTGTGCAGAAGGCTGTGCGACAAGTTGGAAAACATGCACTTTTATAAGTTAAGGAAAATGGTAATGTCGTGGTCTGTTGTGTTGAATGTGATGTGATTGAGAGGATCATTCATGGATAACATGACGATTTACTGAAACCACAAGTTAAACTCATCACATGAATATGTGGTTGAAATAATAAGATTATGCTTTTCTTGCATTGTTTGCTTTGTTCTGCATTGTGTAGTTTGAGATACGTTGTGTTAAACTGTGATCTGCATAGTGGTCTTGATCTTGAGTCTGAGATCGATTGCTTTGGTCTCCACCCACATATCTCGGGGAAACCGCGATCTTTTTCTCATTGCAGTAAAGTTCTTGCTGAGGAAACATCATCATATCACTCTCGTGATTATTTATCCGCCTTCTTCAGGGGGTTCAACAGCTGCATGACACACAAGAAAACCATGATGAGAGTAAACGGTTTTGGTTTGACTTTCATTACAATGAAATTCAGCTTCCAGTTCTTAGAGGCAACGAATGAACAGCAAATGAATGTCTCTGTGCCACCCACTATTACTGGGTGTTATATACACGCGCGCGCGCGCACACACACACACACACACACACACACACACACACATTTACTCATTATTTGCATTTGACTTAATTACATGAGCTCTTCTTCAGTTGCTAATGCATACAAAAACCTAACCAACCAACACTCAGGCCTCCACAC
>NW_022280673.1:19528-21765 GCF_004355925.1 Anarrhichthys ocellatus | reverse complement strand
TGTAGTACAACAAGGAGGAGCCCATTGATGTGTGAAGTGATTTTGGTTACACTACATTGCATGACAGTGAAGCTATTGAATATTGTTGTAGTAGGTATTTTCCGCATTGCACGTTGTAGACGGTCCCTGCGCACTCCTCTCGCAGCCGGCCGCTCATTGAGACCAATGCCGATTGTCCAGCTCGGAGGAGTCCGTAAGACGGCCAGTTTTAATTAAATTAAGGTTGTAGCTTGTTGTCTACCTCACTACGGTTACAGGGAGGTATCGTTTGTATTTTAGCAACGTTTCGTTAATGATTTATTGAACCGGGAATTCCGAATCTGTCAATATCTTTCTAACTTTGCCTAACCCCTTCAACACACCTGTCCTGTCGATCCTGTTTGGCCATGCAATTCAACACCCGCGCTACGCGGAAGCATTTTCATTTGGGAATTTGAAGAATAGAGCAGAATTATTAGCCTATGACTCGGATATCTGACTGGTGGCTGTAACGGAGGCTCGGTATTCTCGTTTACAAAACTTCTGAAGCCTGTCATGTGCCCCTACACCAGAGGATGGACCGCAATTCAACTATCCGGGGTTCCTTTTATCACTAGAATGACGTCCCTGTCCGTCAGTGCGTGTAAACAGCGGGCCCGCCTTCGCCAAAAATAGATTGAAGGGTGACCCTCCATTCGGTTCCTCTCCGCCGTGTTTACTCAGTACTCTACATCCCGTTCAGTCCCGCTCTTCCTCGTGTCCGTCCATTGTTGTGGCAACAGTCCACAAGAACAAAAGAAAGGTCAAAGGGCACAGTGACAATGGAAACGAGTAGAAATGGGAATAACAAGAATTTATGAAAGTTGTATATATATATTTTTATATTCGTTTTTAGCTTTTTGCTGGGAGGTTATTCCAGTGTAAATGAAATGCACTTTCTGATAATTACTTACTGGTAATATTAAAATTGCTGGTAAAATGAGATTTACATTGTGTAATGGTGTAAACCTATTTATATTTTCAAATCTATTCTAATGAGAGCCAGTGCAGGCCTTTTTGTTGTGTCCAGCCACGGCTTTCTGAACGGGTTCAAGTCAGGAACAGGCTTTACCACGGAATTAGCAGCACAGGAAATGAAAGAGGCATGATTCATTTCCTTAAAGTCTCAGCCAAAACAAATATTTTTCATATTTCTTATCAGTTATCACATCAGTATTGTCAAATACTTATAATGGACTAGAGCTGTGGGTAATATTAGAGGATTACTATCCATAGTATCGGATCTAGGGATGCACATATACAATATCAGATATCGGGCTGATACTGACTCAAATAGCTGGGTTGGGTGTCTGTGATAATGGGGCAGATCTATTCAATTCAATTCTATGATTTTTATACAATATACATTATTTACTGTGGTTTTATTTCCTGTTAAAGTTTTGACCAATTTGATGCCGCAGCTAAAGGTTTACACCTGAATTGTGATTCCTATTCATTTTGAAGATATTTTACCAATTGGCTAGATCCCAATTTATTTTTATAAGAATGACTAACCATTCATTCCTTTCACAGCGCTGGTTGTATTATTCAGTCACACAATACAGCAGACGGACATCTGCACTCTGCTGAGTTACATTTTGTTTTACAAAATTAGGAAAGCAATGTTTAAGTCAAGGCTGATGTTGCCTTACATTAAATTCCACACATTGAGGCATACAGCTTATTAATTAAACACTCATATCAGATTGGTGCTCCGTATCGGCCGATACCCAAAGTGCACGTATATATATATTCATCCTGAAAAGTTTGGATCGGTGCATCCCTAATCTGATACATACTATGTAATGTAATGCATGTGAAGACATGCGTTACATTACATAGTATGTTACATGCATAAGGCTCTGAAGCAGTACAGAGAGCTGCTTGTTTGTGCCAAATTAGGTCCAGGTCCATTCTAACCTGTTGCTGTATCTGGGTCTTCTGAAGCATTCATTAACTGAATTATTTACTGTTGTGCTGACTGTCTTACACACCAGCATAATCCACTGTGTGTGTGTGTGTGTGTGTGTGTGTGTGTGTGTGTGTGTGTGTGTGTGTGTGTGTGTGCGTGCGTGCGTGCGTGCGGGTGGACTTGTGCGCATGGGTATATGACAGGAAAATGCGACGTCATTCAAAGAAGAATATTTTGACAGTGGTGCTTCTCGTTGGAGTATTGTACTTTCTTAACTTCCTAATTGCTGTGAGTACCCCCCCCCCCC